>NW_026048585.1:82500-87500 GCF_023864345.2 Schistocerca serialis cubense | reverse complement strand
GACACAAATCCAACTACGAGCTTTTTAACCGCAACAACTTTAATATACGCTATTGGAGCTGGAATTACCGCGGCTGCTGGCACCAGACTTGCCCTCCAATAGATACTCGTTAAAGGATTTAAAGTGTACTCATTCCGATTACGGGGCCTCGGATGAGTCCCGTATCGTTATTTTTCGTCACTACCTCCCCGTGCCGGGAGTGGGTAATTTGCGCGCCTGCTGCCTTCCTTGGATGTGGTAGCCGTTTCTCAGGCTCCCTCTCCGGAATCGAACCCTGATTCCCCGTTACCCGTTACAACCATGGTAGGCGCAGAACCTACCATCGACAGTTGATAAGGCAGACATTTGAAAGATGCGTCGCCGGTACGAGGACCGTGCGATCAGCCCAAAGTTATTCAGAGTCACCAAGGCAAACGGACCGGACGAGCCGACCGATTGGTTTTGATCTAATAAAAGCGTCCCTTCCATCTCTGGTCGGGACTCTGTTTGCATGTATTAGCTCTAGAATTACCACAGTTATCCAAGTAACGTGGGTACGATCTAAGGAACCATAACTGATTTAATGAGCCATTCGCGGTTTCACCTTAATGCGGCTTGTACTGAGACATGCATGGCTTAATCTTTGAGACAAGCATATGACTACTGGCAGGATCAACCAGGGAGCTGCGTCAACTAGAGCTGAGCAGCCGGCCGCCCGGGAGTGTGTCCCGGGGGCCCGCGCGAACACGCAAGCGTCCGCTCAATTATTCTGCAAACAGGAGGAGGCTGAGCTCCCCTGCACCATACACCTCGAAACCCTCTCAGGTCCCGGCGGCGCGCAGCGCCGTCCTAAGTACTTGGTCGGGTTCGAGAGAGGCGCAATCGCCCGGGGTTTGGCGAGTAGACGCTTTAGGTGCGACCACCCGTGCTCCCAACTGAGCTTGCCGCTGCCGACAGAGGCCCGGGAGCGTGCTGTCGTGGCATTGCCGGCGGGAGACAACACGCGCCACCTACGGTGACCGGCAGCTCCAACGCCAGCGCCACAGAAGGACAAAAGCCCCACTTGGGTGCCGAAGCGAACTCTCCCAGCACAGCGCACGCGCCAACACGTCCGCACAGCTGCGATACAAACCACCTGCGAGAACCGCAGAGGCGACCGAGCAGCAGACGGCGTCGCGGCGCCGAGCGCCGGGCGGCGGCGCATCCTCAGCGCACACAGTCCTCAATCGGACCAGCACACTGCAGATGTCCACCGCGCTTCGCACCGGGCCCGCGAGGACCTACTTTGGCCGCACGGCGCCGCGTGCAGGGTGCGCCGGCGCGCAGCTGCGCCGCCTGCCGCCTCCGTCGGCCGGCGCGCCTGCCACTGGCCGCCCCCACCAGCCGGCTGTAGCGCGTGCGCCCACGCACCGCGCGGCCAGCACGCCGGGAGGCCCCCCCTCACCGGCCGGGGACGGTCCCACCCAGCCACCGCCGCGTATCGCTTCACACCCAGATGCCATTCACGTTCGTGGGCATGGTGGGTATCGCTGGAACAACCGGTTGGTAGCTCAACCGATCGTCGCCATCACTGATTCACCTCTAGCGAGAACAACCGCACCACAACGGTTTACCAGTTGTTCATTTGCGTAACGTCACCAGCAAACGTAGGCGTCCATCGCCATTTGCAAATTCAACGATTGTTGCATGCCTGTGTCAGGTGTCACGACACACTATGTCTGCCCACATACACGCAACAACATGTGCACGCTTCGCGAACACGTGGAAGGTGGCCCCCGTACGTATGCGATGTCCATTGCGCGAACGACTGTCAACCGGCCTCTGTCGCATGTCGCAGATGTGGAACGCAGTGCACCATGCTATCACGGTGTGTGAGAAGAGACGACTACGTCTGACAACACGCGCCACTACATCAACAGACGGCTCATGCTGATCGCCATCCAGGGCATACCACACTGCAATCCAGCTCTTATAGGGAGACGACACGTAGCTGAGTGCACAACATTTGGACCGCATGGTTCGCCGTTGTTGGCGCAGTCGTTGTACGGTCACATGTACCACGATGTATCATTCAGTACATGAGGACCAATGTGCAGTACAGTGTGTGATTTGGACGTACAACATCAGCGGACAGTTGACACAGGCCGTACCACAGCGTAGGCTAAGTGCTTCGCCATGCGAATGCCAATGAACAACTGCAAATGCCAATGAACAACTGCAAAGGGCATTGAGCATGTACGTCCTGCTGCCATCCACATTACAGTGTATAGCTGCAAGGTGTTTAACATGAAGCGATACACTGGGGACCGGGCAGTGCGAGTAGCAAACTATATTGCGGGGGTTGCAGTTAGGCAACACTACACTAATTTAACGCGTCGTATGACAATTACAGAGCAGGTTAAGGCCCAACGTGTGTTGGGTTAAGGCCCAACGTCTGTTGGGTTAAGGCCCAACGTGTGTTGGGTTAAGGCCCAACGTGTGTTGGGTTAAGGCCCAACGTGTGTTGGGTTAAGGCCCAACGTGTGTTGGGTTAAGGCCCAACGTGTGTTGGGTTAAGGCCCAACGTGTGTTGGGTTAAGGCCCAACGTGTGTTGGGTTAAGGCCCAACGTGTGTTGGGTTAAGGCCCAACGTGTGTTGGGTTAAGGCCCAACGTGTGTTGGGTTAAGGCCCAACGTGTGTTGGGTTAAGGCCCAACGTGTGTTGGGTTAAGGCCCAACGTGTGTTGGGTTAAGGCCCAACGTGTGTTGGGTTAAGGCCCAACGTGTGTTGGGTTAAGGCCCAACGTGTGTTGGGTTAAGGCCCAACGTGTGTTGGGTTAAGGCCCAACGTGTGTTGGGTTAAGGCCCAACATAGGTTGGGTTAAGGCCCAACATAGGTTGGGTTAAGGCCCAACATAGGTTGGGTTAAGGCGCAACATAGGTTGGGTTAAGGCGCAACATAGGTTGGGTTAAGGCGCAACATAGGTTGGGTTAAGGCGCAACATAGGTTGGGTTAAGGCGCAACATAGGTTGGGTTAAGGCGCAACATAGGTTGGGTTAAGGCGCAACATAGGTTGGGTTAAGGCCCAACATAGGTTGGGTTAAGGCGCAACATAGGTTGGGTTAAGGCGCAACATAGGTTGGGTTAAGGCGCAACATAGGTTGGGTTAAGGCGCAACATAGGTTGGGTTAAGGCGCAACATAGGTTGGGTTAAGGCGCAACATAGGTTGGGTTAAGGCGCAACATAGGTTGGGTTAAGGCGCAACATAGGTTAGGTTAAGGCGCAACATAGGTTAGGTTAAGGCGCAACATAGGTTAGGTTAAGGCGCAACATAGGTTAGGTTAAGGCGCAACATAGGTTAGGTTAAGGCGCAACATAGGTTAGGTTAAGGCGCAACATAGGTTAGGTTAAGGCGCAACATAGGTTAGGTTAAGGCGCAACATAGGTTAGGTTAAGGCGCAACATAGGTTAGGTTAAGGCGCAACATAGGTTAGGTTAAGGCGCAACATAGGTTAGGTTAAGGCGCAACATAGGTTAGGTTAAGGCGCAACATAGGTTAGGTTAAGGCGCAACATAGGTTAGGTTAAGGCGCAACATAGGTTAGGTTAAGGCGCAACATAGGTTAGGTTAAGGCGCAACATAGGTTAGGTTAAGGCGCAACATAGGTTAGGTTAAGGCGCAACATAGGTTAGGTTAAGGCGCAACATAGGTTAGGTTAAGGCGCAACATAGGTTAGGTTAAGGCGCAACATAGGTTAGGTTGAGGCACAATATAGGTTAGGTTGAGGTACCGTATAGGTTAGGTTAAGGTACAGTATAGTTTAGGTTAAGGTACAGTATAGTTTAGGTTAAGGTACAGTATAGTTTAGGTTAAGGTACAGTATAGTTTAGGTTAAGGTACAGTATAGTTTAGGTTAAGGTACAGTATAGTTTAGGTTAAGGTACAGTATAGTTTAGGTTAAGGTACACATTGTTGTATGGAAAGGTGTAATGGGGGGGGGGGGGGGGGCGGCCGGTCGGTTTGTTGATTGTGATTATAGTAAGTGGATGCCTGCGGCATCATCTGATTTGCCACGTCAGGATGCACCTTTGGCTCATGACAGGCGGCGCTCCGATTCCATGCTTGTGGCAGACCTGTGTCTTTCATTCCTGCCATTGTTTGTGTGCTGTGAGAGGAGGCAGTATTGTGATGTTGGGTGCACCCCTGTGTAGGACATGTGTGGGTGTTGGTGGCTTAGCTGAGCAATGGTGGTTGTCGGGGGGGTGGGATATTCCGTTTTCTGAGTGGACCTCCCAGTCTGGTTATGACAGTGTGGATTGTCTCATGTGGCGGAGAGGATGCACTGGGTGTTGTTCCATGCTGGTGCTTACATATTGTCTGTGTGCGTGTTACAGGCGGAGAGTAGTGCGTGATAAGAGTGTGTGGCTGCCGTGTGGTTGTGATTGTGAGCAGAGTCTTTCAGCATGTATACGGACAGTTGTATATATTATCTGTATTCTGATGGGTCTATGTATTACTAATCAGCGCCGTGTATACGTTTAATCCGGTTCCAGTCGAAACTGTTGTATCTCTGTACATTAGTGACACGGCGAGCGCGCTATGTAGCTACTCGTCTCGGCAGCTTCCACCGGTGTATGGCAAATGATTATAAGCAATGAGTCGAGTCGTCAATACCGATAGTGTGACGTCACATGTCTGGGGTGGGGGACGCTGCGCCCTTCCGGTGGGTCATGGCCTAGAAAGACGCTCCCCACGCAGGGGGGCTTGGACTGTCATAAACTCTTCCGAGTAATATACTTGCCGTACGTTTTTGCGACTGCGAGTGCAACGCCCACCGGTACCGACATGGATGGAGCGCCTCCTAGCTGACCGCTCAGCATCGGCATTCGTACAGAGAGCAACGCGATCGCGTCTCTAGCTCGTAACTGGTACAGCTCGCAGCTCATGTATAGGGACAGCGGGAATGTCGCATATTGGACATAACTCTTCATGAAACGCAAGTTATAGGGGTGGATTGCACATTGCGACTGCGGGAAAAGT
>NW_026048585.1:70000-75000 GCF_023864345.2 Schistocerca serialis cubense | reverse complement strand
TTCCCCGTTACCCGTTACAACCATGGTAGGCGCAGAACCTACCATCGACAGTTGATAAGGCAGACATTTGAAAGATGCGTCGCCGGTACGAGGACCGTGCGATCAGCCCAAAGTTATTCAGAGTCACCAAGGCAAACGGACCGGACGAGCCGACCGATTGGTTTTGATCTAATAAAAGCGTCCCTTCCATCTCTGGTCGGGACTCTGTTTGCATGTATTAGCTCTAGAATTACCACAGTTATCCAAGTAACGTGGGTACGATCTAAGGAACCATAACTGATTTAATGAGCCATTCGCGGTTTCACCTTAATGCGGCTTGTACTGAGACATGCATGGCTTAATCTTTGAGACAAGCATATGACTACTGGCAGGATCAACCAGGGAGCTGCGTCAACTAGAGCTGAGCAGCCGGCCGCCCGGGAGTGTGTCCCGGGGGCCCGCGCGAACACGCAAGCGTCCGCTCAATTATTCTGCAAACAGGAGGAGGCTGAGCTCCCCTGCACCATACACCTCGAAACCCTCTCAGGTCCCGGCGGCGCGCAGCGCCGTCCTAAGTACTTGGTCGGGTTCGAGAGAGGCGCAATCGCCCGGGGTTTGGCGAGTAGACGCTTTAGGTGCGACCACCCGTGCTCCCAACTGAGCTTGCCGCTGCCGACAGAGGCCCGGGAGCGTGCTGTCGTGGCATTGCCGGCGGGAGACAACACGCGCCACCTACGGTGACCGGCAGCTCCAACGCCAGCGCCACAGAAGGACAAAAGCCCCACTTGGGTGCCGAAGCGAACTCTCCCAGCACAGCGCACGCGCCAACACGTCCGCACAGCTGCGATACAAACCACCTGCGAGAACCGCAGAGGCGACCGAGCAGCAGACGGCGTCGCGGCGCCGAGCGCCGGGCGGCGGCGCATCCTCAGCGCACACAGTCCTCAATCGGACCAGCACACTGCAGATGTCCACCGCGCTTCGCACCGGGCCCGCGAGGACCTACTTTGGCCGCACGGCGCCGCGTGCAGGGTGCGCCGGCGCGCAGCTGCGCCGCCTGCCGCCTCCGTCGGCCGGCGCGCCTGCCACTGGCCGCCCCCACCAGCCGGCTGTAGCGCGTGCGCCCACGCACCGCGCGGCCAGCACGCCGGGAGGCCCCCCCTCACCGGCCGGGGACGGTCCCACCCAGCCACCGCCGCGTATCGCTTCACACCCAGATGCCATTCACGTTCGTGGGCATGGTGGGTATCGCTGGAACAACCGGTTGGTAGCTCAACCGATCGTCGCCATCACTGATTCACCTCTAGCGAGAACAACCGCACCACAACGGTTTACCAGTTGTTCATTTGCGTAACGTCACCAGCAAACGTAGGCGTCCATCGCCATTTGCAAATTCAACGATTGTTGCATGCCTGTGTCAGGTGTCACGACACACTATGTCTGCCCACATACACGCAACAACATGTGCACGCTTCGCGAACACGTGGAAGGTGGCCCCCGTACGTATGCGATGTCCATTGCGCGAACGACTGTCAACCGGCCTCTGTCGCATGTCGCAGATGTGGAACGCAGTGCACCATGCTATCACGGTGTGTGAGAAGAGACGACTACGTCTGACAACACGCGCCACTACATCAACAGACGGCTCATGCTGATCGCCATCCAGGGCATACCACACTGCAATCCAGCTCTTATAGGGAGACGACACGTAGCTGAGTGCACAACATTTGGACCGCATGGTTCGCCGTTGTTGGCGCAGTCGTTGTACGGTCACATGTACCACGATGTATCATTCAGTACATGAGGACCAATGTGCAGTACAGTGTGTGATTTGGACGTACAACATCAGCGGACAGTTGACACAGGCCGTACCACAGCGTAGGCTAAGTGCTTCGCCATGCGAATGCCAATGAACAACTGCAAATGCCAATGAACAACTGCAAAGGGCATTGAGCATGTACGTCCTGCTGCCATCCACATTACAGTGTATAGCTGCAAGGTGTTTAACATGAAGCGATACACTGGGGACCGGGCAGTGCGAGTAGCAAACTATATTGCGGGGGTTGCAGTTAGGCAACACTACACTAATTTAACGCGTCGTATGACAATTACAGAGCAGGTTAAGGCCCAACGTGTGTTGGGTTAAGGCCCAACGTGTGTTGGGTTAAGGCCCAACGTGTGTTGGGTTAAGGCCCAACGTGTGTTGGGTTAAGGCCCAACGTGTGTTGGGTTAAGGCCCAACGTGTGTTGGGTTAAGGCCCAACGTGTGTTGGGTTAAGGCCCAACGTGTGTTGGGTTAAGGCCCAACGTGTGTTGGGTTAAGGCCCAACGTGTGTTGGGTTAAGGCCCAACGTGTGTTGGGTTAAGGCCCAACGTGTGTTGGGTTAAGGCCCAACGTGTGTTGGGTTAAGGCCCAACGTGTGTTGGGTTAAGGCCCAACGTGTGTTGGGTTAAGGCCCAACGTGTGTTGGGTTAAGGCCCAACGTGTGTTGGGTTAAGGCCCAACATAGGTTGGGTTAAGGCCCAACATAGGTTGGGTTAAGGCGCAACATAGGTTGGGTAAGGCGCAACATAGGTTGGGTTAAGGCGCAACATAGGTTGGGTTAAGGCGCAACATAGGTTGGGTTAAGGCGCAACATAGGTTGGGTTAAGGCGCAACATAGGTTGGGTTAAGGGCGCACATAGGTTGGGTTAAGGCGCAACATAGGTTGGGTTAAGGCCCAACATAGGTTGGGTTAAGGCGCAACATAGGTTGGGTTAAGGCGCAACATAGGTTGGGTTAAGGCGCAACATAGGTTGGGTTAAGGCGCAACATAGGTTGGGTTAAGCGCAACATAGGTTGGGTTAAGGCGCAACATAGGTTGGGTTAAGGCGCAACATAGGTTAGGTTAAGGCGCAACATAGGTTAGGTTAAGGCGCAACATAGGTTAGGTTAAGGCGCAACATAGGTTAGGTTAAGGCGCAACATAGGTTAGGTTAAGGCGCAACATAGGTTAGGTTAAGGCGCAACATAGGTTAGGTTAAGGCGCAACATAGGTTAGGTTAAGGCGCAACATAGGTTAGGTTAAGGCGCAACATAGGTTAGGTTAAGGCGCAACATAGGTTAGGTTAAGGCGCAACATAGGTTAGGTTAAGGCGCAACATAGGTTAGGTTAAGGCGCAACATAGGTTAGGTTAAGGCGCAACATAGGTTAGGTTAAGGCGCAACATAGGTTAGGTTAAGGCGCAACATAGGTTAGGTTAAGGCGCAACATAGGTTAGGTTAAGGCGCAACATAGGTTAGGTTAAGGCGCAACATAGGTTAGGTTAAGGCGCAACATAGGTTAGGTTAAGGCGCAACATAGGTTAGGTTAAGGCGCAACATAGGTTAGGTTAAGGCGCAACATAGGTTAGGTTAAGGCGCAACATAGGTTAGGTTAAGGCGCAACATAGGTTAGGTTGAGGCACAATATAGGTTAGGTTGAGGGTACCGTATAGGTTAGGTTAAGGTACAGTATAGTTTAGTTAAGGTACAGTATAGTTTAGGTTAAGGTACAGTATAGTTTAGGTTAAGGTACAGTATAGTTTAGGTTAAGGTACAGTATAGTTTAGGTTAAGGTACAGTATAGTTTAGGTTAAGGTACACATTGTTGTATGGAAAGGTGTAATGGGGGGGGGGGGGGGCGGCCGGTCGGTTTGTTGATTGTGATTATAGTAAGTGGATGCCTGCGGCATCATCTGATTTGCCACGTCAGGATGCACCTTTGGCTCATGACAGGCGGCGCTCCGATTCCATGCTTGTGGCAGACCTGTGTCTTTCATTCCCTGCCATTGTTTGTGTGCTGTGAGAGGAGGGCAGTATTGTGATGTTGGGTGCACCCCTGTGTAGGACATGTGTGGGTGTTGGTGGCTTAGCTGAGCAATGGTGGTTGTCGGGGGGGTGGGATATTCCGTTTTCTGAGTGGACCTCCCAGTCTGGTTATGACAGTGTGGATTGTCTCATGTGGCGGAGAGGATGCACTGGGTGTTGTTCCATGCTGGTGCTTACATATTGTCTGTGTGCGTGTTACAGGCGGAGAGTAGTGCGTGATAAGAGTGTGTGGCTGCCGTGTGGTTGTGATTGTGAGCAGAGTCTTTCAGCATGTATACGGACAGTTGTATATATTATCTGTATTCTGATGGGTCTATGTATTACTAATCAGCGCCGTGTATACGTTTAATCCGGTTCCAGTCGAAACTGTTGTATCTCTGTACATTAGTGACACGGCGAGCGCGCTATGTAGCTACTCGTCTCGGCAGCTTCCACCGGTGTATGGCAAATGATTATAAGCAATGAGTCGAGTCGTCAATACCGATAGTGTGACGTCACATGTCTGGGTCTGGGGGACGCTGCGCCTTCCGGTGGGTCATGGCCTAGAAAGACGCTCCCCACGCAGGGGGGCTTGGACTGTCATAAACTCTTCCGAGTAATATACTTGCCGTACGTTTTTGCGACTGCGAGTGCAACGCCCACCGGTACCGACATGGATGGAGCGCCTCCTAGCTGACCGCTCAGCATCGGCATTCGTACAGAGAGCAACGCGATCGCGTCTCTAGCTCGTAACTGGTACAGCTCAGCAGCTCATGTATAGGGACAGCGGGAATGTCGCATATTGGACATAACTCTTCATGAAACGCAAGTTATAGGGGTGGATTGCACATTGCGACTGCGGGAAAAGTCCGCCGTTCATCCGCTGGAGTTGCGAGTTGGGCGGTTAGGGTGGGGGCGCCGGTGGAGTGATTGCCGGTCGACGATTTCGTGCGGCAGAGGCGCTGGCGTTGGGTGCTGTGGTCGACAGAGGACGCAGGCTTTGTGGGTGGGGTCGAAAGATGGGCACTGTGGGCCCATCCGCTGTCTTAGTCGGCTTGGCGTCTCATAGATGGCGGTATCGTCGTTGCAGGAAGTCATGCCGCGGGAGACCTACAGATGGCGCTGTGTTTTGTGGTGCGCTCGACATGGCGGACGTAGTGTTGTCAGATTCGCATAGATGGAGGTATTGCAT
>NW_026048585.1:60000-62500 GCF_023864345.2 Schistocerca serialis cubense | reverse complement strand
TTGTACTGAGACATGCATGGCTTAATCTTTGAGACAAGCATATGACTACTGGCAGGATCAACCAGGGAGCTGCGTCAACTAGAGCTGAGCAGCCGGCCGCCCGGGAGTGTGTCCCGGGGGCCCGCGCGAACACGCAAGCGTCCGCTCAATTATTCTGCAAACAGGAGGAGGCTGAGCTCCCCTGCACCATACACCTCGAAACCCTCTCAGGTCCCGGCGGCGCGCAGCGCCGTCCTAAGTACTTGGTCGGGTTCGAGAGAGGCGCAATCGCCCGGAGTTTGGCGAGTAGACGCTTTAGGTGCGACCACCCGTGCTCCCAACTGAGCTTGCCGCTGCCGACAGAGGCCCGGGAGCGTGCTGTCGTGGCATTGCCGGCGGGAGACAACACGCGCCACCTACGGTGACCGGCAGCTCCAACGCCAGCGCCACAGAAGGACAAAAGCCCCACTTGGGTGCCGAAGCGAACTCTCCCAGCACAGCGCACGCGCCAACACGTCCGCACAGCTGCGATACAAACCACCTGCGAGAACCGCAGAGGCGACCGAGCAGCAGACGGCGTCGCGGCGCCGAGCGCCGGGCGGCGGCGCATCCTCAGCGCACACAGTCCTCAATCGGACCAGCACACTGCAGATGTCCACCGCGCTTCGCACCGGGCCCGCGAGGACCTACTTTGGCCGCACGGCGCCGCGTGCAGGGTGCGCCGGCGCGCAGCTGCGCCGCCTGCCGCCTCCGTCGGCCGGCGCGCCTGCCACTGGCCGCCCCCACCAGCCGGCTGTAGCGCGTGCGCCCACGCACCGCGCGGCCAGCACGCCGGGAGGCCCCCCCTCACCGGCCGGGGACGGTCCCACCCAGCCACCGCCGCGTATCGCTTCACACCCAGATGCCATTCACGTTCGTGGGCATGGTGGGTATCGCTGGAACAACCGGTTGGTAGCTCAACCGATCGTCGCCATCACTGATTCACCTCTAGCGAGAACAACCGCACCACAACGGTTTACCAGTTGTTCATTTGCGTAACGTCACCAGCAAACGTAGGCGTCCATCGCCATTTGCAAATTCAACGATTGTTGCATGCCTGTGTCAGGTGTCACGACACACTATGTCTGCCCACATACACGCAACAACATGTGCACGCTTCGCGAACACGTGGAAGGTGGCCCCCGTACGTATGCGATGTCCATTGCGCGAACGACTGTCAACCGGCCTCTGTCGCATGTCGCAGATGTGGAACGCAGTGCACCATGCTATCACGGTGTGTGAGAAGAGACGACTACGTCTGACAACACGCGCCACTACATCAACAGACGGCTCATGCTGATCGCCATCCAGGGCATACCACACTGCAATCCAGCTCTTATAGGGAGACGACACGTAGCTGAGTGCACAACATTTGGACCGCATGGTTCGCCGTTGTTGGCGCAGTCGTTGTACGGTCACATGTACCACGATGTATCATTCAGTACATGAGGACCAATGTGCAGTACAGTGTGTGATTTGGACGTACAACATCAGCGGACAGTTGACACAGGCCGTACCACAGCGTAGGCTAAGTGCTTCGCCATGCGAATGCCAATGAACAACTGCAAATGCCAATGAACAACTGCAAAGGGCATTGAGCATGTACGTCCTGCTGCCATCCACATTACAGTGTATAGCTGCAAGGTGTTTAACATGAAGCGATACACTGGGGACCGGGCAGTGCGAGTAGCAAACTATATTGCGGGGGTTGCAGTTAGGCAACACTACACTAATTTAACGCGTCGTATGACAATTACAGAGCAGGTTAAGGCCCAACGTGTGTTGGGTTAAGGCCCAACGTGTGTTGGGTTAAGGCCCAACGTGTGTTGGGTTAAGGCCCAACGTGTGTTGGGTTAAGGCCCAACGTGTGTTGGGTTAAGGCCCAACGTGTGTTGGGTTAAGGCCCAACGTGTGTTGGGTTAAGGCCCAACGTGTGTTGGGTTAAGGCCCAACGTGTGTTGGGTTAAGGCCCAACGTGTGTTGGGTTAAGGCCCAACGTGTGTTGGGTTAAGGCCCAACGTGTGTTGGGTTAAGGCCCAACGTGTGTTGGGTTAAGGCCCAACGTGTGTTGGGTTAAGGCCCAACGTGTGTTGGGTTAAGGCCCAACGTGTGTTGGGTTAAGGCCCAACGTGTGTTGGGTTAAGGCCCAACGTGTGTTGGGTTAAGGCCCAACGTGTGTTGGGTTAAGGCCCAACGTGTGTTGGGTTAAGGCCCAACATAGGTTGGGTTAAGGCCCAACATAGGTTGGGTTAAGGCCCAACATAGGTTGGGTTAAGGCGCAACATAGGTTGGGTTAAGGCGCAACATAGGTTGGGTTAAGGCGCAACATAGGTTGGGTTAAGGCGCAACATAGGTTGGGTTAAGGCGCAACATAGGTTGGGTTAAGGCGCAACATAGGTTGGGTTAAGGCGCAACATAGGTTGGGTTAAGGCCCAACATAGGTTGGGTTAAGGCGCAACATAGGTTGGGTTAAGGCGCAACA
>NW_026048585.1:47500-50000 GCF_023864345.2 Schistocerca serialis cubense | reverse complement strand
GGCGAGTAGACGCTTTAGGTGCGACCACCCGTGCTCCCAACTGAGCTTGCCGCTGCCGACAGAGGCCCGGGAGCGTGCTGTCGTGGCATTGCCGGCGGGAGACAACACGCGCCACCTACGGTGACCGGCAGCTCCAACGCCAGCGCCACAGAAGGACAAAAGCCCCACTTGGGTGCCGAAGCGAACTCTCCCAGCACAGCGCACGCGCCAACACGTCCGCACAGCTGCGATACAAACCACCTGCGAGAACCGCAGAGGCGACCGAGCAGCAGACGGCGTCGCGGCGCCGAGCGCCGGGCGGCGGCGCATCCTCAGCGCACACAGTCCTCAATCGGACCAGCACACTGCAGATGTCCACCGCGCTTCGCACCGGGCCCGCGAGGACCTACTTTGGCCGCACGGCGCCGCGTGCAGGGTGCGCCGGCGCGCAGCTGCGCCGCCTGCCGCCTCCGTCGGCCGGCGCGCCTGCCACTGGCCGCCCCCACCAGCCGGCTGTAGCGCGTGCGCCCACGCACCGCGCGGCCAGCACGCCGGGAGGCCCCCCCTCACCGGCCGGGGACGGTCCCACCCAGCCACCGCCGCGTATCGCTTCACACCCAGATGCCATTCACGTTCGTGGGCATGGTGGGTATCGCTGGAACAACCGGTTGGTAGCTCAACCGATCGTCGCCATCACTGATTCACCTCTAGCGAGAACAACCGCACCACAACGGTTTACCAGTTGTTCATTTGCGTAACGTCACCAGCAAACGTAGGCGTCCATCGCCATTTGCAAATTCAACGATTGTTGCATGCCTGTGTCAGGTGTCACGACACACTATGTCTGCCCACATACACGCAACAACATGTGCACGCTTCGCGAACACGTGGAAGGTGGCCCCCGTACGTATGCGATGTCCATTGCGCGAACGACTGTCAACCGGCCTCTGTCGCATGTCGCAGATGTGGAACGCAGTGCACCATGCTATCACGGTGTGTGAGAAGAGACGACTACGTCTGACAACACGCGCCACTACATCAACAGACGGCTCATGCTGATCGCCATCCAGGGCATACCACACTGCAATCCAGCTCTTATAGGGAGACGACACGTAGCTGAGTGCACAACATTTGGACCGCATGGTTCGCCGTTGTTGGCGCAGTCGTTGTACGGTCACATGTACCACGATGTATCATTCAGTACATGAGGACCAATGTGCAGTACAGTGTGTGATTTGGACGTACAACATCAGCGGACAGTTGACACAGGCCGTACCACAGCGTAGGCTAAGTGCTTCGCCATGCGAATGCCAATGAACAACTGCAAATGCCAATGAACAACTGCAAAGGGCATTGAGCATGTACGTCCTGCTGCCATCCACATTACAGTGTATAGCTGCAAGGTGTTTAACATGAAGCGATACACTGGGGACCGGGCAGTGCGAGTAGCAAACTATATTGCGGGGGTTGCAGTTAGGCAACACTACACTAATTTAACGCGTCGTATGACAATTACAGAGCAGGTTAAGGCCCAACGTGTGTTGGGTTAAGGCCCAACGTGTGTTGGGTTAAGGCCCAACGTGTGTTGGGTTAAGGCCCAACGTGTGTTGGGTTAAGGCCCAACGTGTGTTGGGTTAAGGCCCAACGTGTGTTGGGTTAAGGCCCAACGTGTGTTGGGTTAAGGCCCAACGTGTGTTGGGTTAAGGCCCAACGTGTGTTGGGTTAAGGCCCAACGTGTGTTGGGTTAAGGCCCAACGTGTGTTGGGTTAAGGCCCAACGTGTGTTGGGTTAAGGCCCAACGTGTGTTGGGTTAAGGCCCAACGTGTGTTGGGTTAAGGCCCAACGTGTGTTGGGTTAAGGCCCAACGTGTGTTGGGTTAAGGCCCAACGTGTGTTGGGTTAAGGCCCAACGTGTGTTGGGTTAAGGCCCAACGTGTGTTGGGTTAAGGCCCAACGTGTGTTGGGTTAAGGCCCAACGTGTGTTGGGTTAAGGCCCAACATAGGTTGGGTTAAGGCCCAACATAGGTTGGGTTAAGGCGCAACATAGGTTGGGTTAAGGCGCAACATAGGTTGGGTTAAGGCGCAACATAGGTTGGGTTAAGGCGCAACATAGGTTGGGTTAAGGCGCAACATAGGTTGGGTTAAGGCGCAACATAGGTTGGGTTAAGGCGCAACATAGGTTGGGTTAAGGCGCAACATAGGTTGGGTTAAGGCGCAACATAGGTTGGGTTAAGGCGCAACATAGGTTGGGTTAAGGCGCAACATAGGTTGGGTTAAGGCGCAACATAGGTTGGGTTAAGGCGCAACATAGGTTGGGTTAAGGCGCAACATAGGTTGGGTTAAGGCGCAACATAGGTTGGGTTAAGGCGCAACATAGGTTAGGTTAAGGCGCAACATAGGTTAGGTTAAGGCGCAACATAGGTTAGGTTAAGGCGCAACATAGGTTAGGTTAAGGCGCAACATAGGTTAGGTTAAGGCGCAACATAGGTTAGGTTAAGGCGCAACATAGGTTAGGTTAAGGC
>NW_026048585.1:37500-42500 GCF_023864345.2 Schistocerca serialis cubense | reverse complement strand
AGGCG
Source organism: Schistocerca serialis cubense (assembly GCF_023864345.2). Taxonomy (NCBI): domain Eukaryota; kingdom Metazoa; phylum Arthropoda; class Insecta; order Orthoptera; family Acrididae; genus Schistocerca; species Schistocerca serialis. The sequence goes on along the minus strand of NW_026048585.1, from coordinate 42,495 downwards.
TTGATGCGGGCGCGGAGGGCGTCGATGTATTCACGCCCAGATAGCAGGCGACTGGTGTCGGCGACCCACTGATGTTGGCCACTGACGGCGGCAGAAGATGACAGCGCCGCACCGTCAATGGCGATGTGTAGGCGCGCCGCCCACATTTCCCCAACCTGCGTTGACGATTTGAGGAGGTGGCCCTCCCACATTAGGTGGCGCTCCAGCACCTCGATCTCACGCTGCACCTCCTCCATGCCTGCACCGTCGCAGGCTGGCCCTATCTTCTTCAGCGCCAGGAGACGGGACCGACGGAGGGTTGGACCCATCCATCGGCAAGATGGAATGCCGAGGCCCCCCTGGGCAACAGGAGCGTGGAAGTATCCCAGGGGGGTGTCCGCCGGAAGGCGGAACCATCTCCTGACGGCGGCCCGGATGGTGACGTCGGCCGACTTCAATGCACCCACCCGGGTGCGGCTGAGGGCCAGCCCGTGGTACAGGCCAGGGAGAAGTACGTTGGTGAGAGCGTGGAGGCGCTGTTGCGGCTTCAGCGGAGCTCGGGAGATGACGTCAAGCTGCTCCACCAGGTGGCGACGTGGGTTGAAGACACAGCGACCCGCCGTGGAAAATTGCAGCCCCAGGTACCGGAAGGTTTCACCCACACGCAGGGCAGGCAAGGTGGTGTTGCCTGCTGTGAAGGTGACATTGCTGTCCACCTTCACCTTCTTCTCGCGCCCTGACGCGACTAAGGCGAGGGTGAAACACTTCCGGGCGTTGATCTGCAGCCCCAGGTGGGCGAGGGCTGCGGTAGCTGCGTCGATGAGGGACTGCAAGCCCCTCGGGGTCGCTGCAAACAGCAAGACGTCATCTGCAAAGGCCGCAGCGTTGACTCTGCGACCGAGGATCCGAGCTCCGATGTGGGAGGGCAGTTGGCCTAAAACGTAGTCCACCGCAAAGTTGAACAGGAGGGGGGAGAGGGGATCGCCCTGGCGAACGCCCCGTGCTGGCTGCACAGACACGCCCACGCCGGCGCCGTCCGCTATCACTGTCGTGCTGCCCTCGTAGCACCGCTCGACATACTCGACAAAGCAATCCGGCAGGCCATGCGCCTTCAGCACGGGGCGAAGGGCAGCATGATCCACCGAATCGAATGCCTTCGATACGTCGATCGATGCCACAAAGACAGAGCGGCAGGAGCGGACTGCGTCGGTGAGAGCAGTGTCCAAGATGAAAGTATTTTCCAACATCCCATCCCGAGGGATGAATGCCCGCTGACGTTCGTCCACAGCACAAGCGCGCATCAGGCGTGACGCGAGAACCTTGTGAAAGGTCCGCGCCAACACCGAGCAGACCGTAATGGGGCGAAAGTCAGCGGGGGATGTTGGTGCAGCCGTTTTCGGGAGAAGGGACGTCCGCGCGCGAAGCAGGCGTTCCGGAAGGGCGCGGGCCAGAAGGAAGAGATTCATCACTTTCACCAGGACTTCATGCGGCAGGCGCCGCAACTCCGCTGGGGTAAGGCCGTCAGGCCCAGCTGCTGATCCCCTGGGCGGCAACGCGGCGGCGACCTCCTCATGTGTGACCGGCCCCCATAGGCACTCAAGAGCGACAGGCTCCGAGTGCGGGAGGAGGCGGTCACGGATGAAGCCCGCAGTGGAGACGGGCTTCTTAGTGAAGAGGTCCGCCCAGAAGTCCAGCAGACCAGGGATGGCAGGTGGCGGCTGGAGCAGGGTGCCATCCAAGAGGCCGCGCACGCAACGTGCACGCGACCGTCGGAAGGCATCCTGCGTTCTTGCGTATTCCCAGCGGCGCCGCTTGCGCTTCTGCGTCGGCGGCGCGGCAGGCGGCCGCTTCGATGGTTGGCGCGGCCGCTGTGTCCTGGTGATCGATCTCTCCCCTCTGGACCCGACCGACGCAAGGGCATCCGGGAGCATGCCCAGGATGACATCGGGCGGCGTGCCCCGCCCCAGACCTATGACTCGATCCAGGGCAGAGAAACGCTGGGCGGAAGCAGGTAGCCCCGCCAGATGCTCCCAGATGGCGGCGTCAGTCGGCCCCTCCGGCGGCGGCCCGGTGGTGTCGGCCGCGAAGTCCTCGGCTGCGTCGACGGGCGGCGCAGCGGCCTCGCCCGCGTCCGGCGGCGGGCTCGCTGCTCCCCGGCGGGACGCCGGCTCTTCCCCCCGACCGATCTCAAGCGCCTCCATGAACTGGCGGACAAGCTGCTTGTGGGCAGCTTGCCGCCGTCGGCACTTGATTGCCTCAAGCGTTCGGTCGGGGAACATCCTGATGAGCTCTTGATTAACAAAGAAGAACCGGGCGTCCCTCTCAAGGAACAATTCGGCCTCCGCCTTGGCGAGCGACAGGACTTCTTCCTCCGTCCACCTCGCGCGATGCCTCTCCGTCACGATCTCCGCGTTGGCGGCCGCAAGATGTTGGCGGCGGCGATGGACCCCGAGACCATTCTTGGTGGTGAAGCTGCGGTGGCACTCACTACAGGCGTATACAGCTGCAAAAGGTACAAGATTTTCGGCACGGCCGGTTGGCCGGCTAGGTGCTGGGGGAGTTGGGGTGGCGCCTTCAGCGGAAGGGCCACCACTTATTCTTTGATTACTGCCCCCAACTAACAAAGGGATAGTGCGAGGGGGGGCTGGTAACCCCCCCAAGCCCCTGGTGCGGTCTTCCACTCTGCGAAAATCAGCGGGCCCACGAGAAGGGGAGAAGACCGCAGGAGAGGAGAGGCTAAGAGGGCTAGGCCCATGTATTGCGCATCACTCTCCCTGTAATTATAACCCAAGGAAGGTACCTCGCAGCAGCAGCACGACTACATCAAGACCGCACTTCGAAAAGCCAAGTCCGGATGCAGCCACACCGCCGCCACTTGGCCACCTTAAGAGAGTCATAGTTACTCCCGCCGTTTACCCGCGCTTGCTTGAATTTCTTCACGTTGACATTCAGAGCACTGGGCAGAAATCACATTGCGTCAACACCCGCTAGGGCCATCGCAATGCTTTGTTTTAATTAGACAGTCGGATTCCCCCAGTCCGTGCCAGTTCTGAGTTGATCGTTGAATGGCGGCCGAAGAGAATCCGCGCACCCGCGCGCCCCCGGAGGAGCACGCTAAGGCGGACGCGGCCTCGCAGCAAGGAAGATCCGTGGGAGGCCAAGGCACGGGACCGAGCTCGGATCCTGCACGCAGGTTGAAGCACCGGGGCGCGAACGCCGCGCAGGCGCGCGCATCCTGCACCGCCGGCCAGCACGAGGCCAACCAACGGCGAGAGCAGACCACGCCCGCGCTAAACGCCCGCACTTACCGGCACCCCTACGGCACTCACCTCGCCCAGGCCCGGCACGTTAGCGCTGACCCACTTCCCGACCAAGCCCGACACGCCCCGATCCTCAGAGCCAATCCTTATCCCGAAGTTACGGATCCAATTTGCCGACTTCCCTTACCTACATTATTCTATCGACTAGAGGCTCTTCACCTTGGAGACCTGCTGCGGATATGGGTACGAACCGGCGCGACACCTCCACGTGGCCCTCTCCCGGATTTTCAAGGTCCGAGGGGAAGATCGGGACACCGCCGCAACTGCGGTGCTCTTCGCGTTCCAAACCCTATCTCCCTGCTAGAGGATTCCAGGGAACTCGAACGCTCATGCAGAAAAGAAAACTCTTCCCCGATCTCCCGACGGCGTCTCCGGGTCCTTTTGGGTTACCCCGACGAGCATCTCTAAAAGAGGGGCCCGACTTGTATCGGTTCCGCTGCCGGGTTCCGGAATAGGAACCGGATTCCCTTTCGCCCAACGGGGGCCAGCACAAAGTGCATCATGCTATGACGGCCCCCATCAACATCGGATTTCTCCTAGGGCTTAGGATCGACTGACTCGTGTGCAACGGCTGTTCACACGAAACCCTTCTCCGCGTCAGCCCTCCAGGGCCTCGCTGGAGTATTTGCTACTACCACCAAGATCTGCACCGACGGCGGCTCCAGGCAGGCTCACGCCCAGACCCTTCTGCGCCCACCGCCGCGACCCTCCTACTCGTCAGGGCTTCGCGGCCGGCCGCAAGGACCGGCCATGACTGCCAGACTGACGGCCGAGTATAGGCACGACGCTTCAGCGCCATCCATTTTCAGGGCTAGTTGCTTCGGCAGGTGAGTTGTTACACACTCCTTAGCGGATTCCGACTTCCATGGCCACCGTCCTGCTGTCTTAAGCAACCAACGCCTTTCATGGTTTCCCATGAGCGTCGATTCGGGCGCCTTAACTCGGCGTTTGGTTCATCCCACAGCGCCAGTTCTGCTTACCAAAAGTGGCCCACTTGGCACTCCGATCCGAGTCGTTTGCTCGCGGCTTCAGCATATCAAGCAAGCCGGAGATCTCACCCATTTAAAGTTTGAGAATAGGTTGAGGTCGTTTCGGCCCCAAGGCCTCTAATCATTCGCTTTACCGGATGAGACTCGTACGAGCACCAGCTATCCTGAGGGAAACTTCGGAGGGAACCAGCTACTAGATGGTTCGATTAGTCTTTCGCCCCTATACCCAGCTCCGACGATCGATTTGCACGTCAGAATCGCTACGGACCTCCATCAGGGTTTCCCCTGACTTCGTCCTGGCCAGGCATAGTTCACCATCTTTCGGGTCCCAACGTGTACGCTCTAGGTGCGCCTCACCTCGCAATGAGGACGAGACGCCCCGGGAGTGCGGAGGCCGCCGCCCCGTGAAGGGCGGGGAAGCCCCATCCTCCCTCGGCCCGCGCAAGGCGAGACCTTCACTTTCATTACGCCTTTAGGTTTCGTACAGCCCAATGACTCGCGCACATGTTAGACTCCTTGGTCCGTGTTTCAAGACGGGTCGTGAAATTGTCCAAAGCTGAAGCGCCGCTGACGGGAGCGATTATTCCGCCCGAGAGCATCCCGAGCCAACAGCGGCGCGGGTCCGGGGCCGGGCCAGGTAGGTCCGTCATCCGGGAAGAACCGCGCGCGCTTGCCGGGAGCCCGAGCGCCCAAAGGGGCGAATCGAC
>NW_026048585.1:30000-32500 GCF_023864345.2 Schistocerca serialis cubense | reverse complement strand
TATATTGCGGGGGTTGCAGTTAGGCAACACTACACTAATTTAACGCGTCGTATGACAATTACAGAGCAGGTTAAGGCCCAACGTGTGTTGGGTTAAGGCCCAACGTGTGTTGGGTTAAGGCCCAACGTGTGTTGGGTTAAGGCCCAACGTGTGTTGGGTTAAGGCCCAACGTGTGTTGGGTTAAGGCCCAACGTGTGTTGGGTTAAGGCCCAACGTGTGTTGGGTTAAGGCCCAACGTGTGTTGGGTTAAGGCCCAACGTGTGTTGGGTTAAGGCCCAACGTGTGTTGGGTTAAGGCCCAACGTGTGTTGGGTTAAGGCCCAACGTGTGTTGGGTTAAGGCCCAACGTGTGTTGGGTTAAGGCCCAACGTGTGTTGGGTTAAGGCCCAACGTGTGTTGGGTTAAGGCCCAACGTGTGTTGGGTTAAGGCCCAACGTGTGTTGGGTTAAGGCCCAACGTGTGTTGGGTTAAGGCCCAACGTGTGTTGGGTTAAGGCCCAACGTGTGTTGGGTTAAGGCCCAACGTGTGTTGGGTTAAGGCCCAACATAGGTTGGGTTAAGGCCCAACATAGGTTGGGTTAAGGCCCAACATAGGTTGGGTTAAGGCGCAACATAGGTTGGGTTAAGGCGCAACATAGGTTGGGTTAAGGCGCAACATAGGTTGGGTTAAGGCGCAACATAGGTTGGGTTAAGGCGCAACATAGGTTGGGTTAAGGCGCAACATAGGTTGGGTTAAGGCGCAACATAGGTTGGGTTAAGGCCCAACATAGGTTGGGTTAAGGCGCAACATAGGTTGGGTTAAGGCGCAACATAGGTTGGGTTAAGGCGCAACATAGGTTGGGTTAAGGCGCAACATAGGTTGGGTTAAGGCGCAACATAGGTTGGGTTAAGGCGCAACATAGGTTGGGTTAAGGCGCAACATAGGTTAGGTTAAGGCGCAACATAGGTTAGGTTAAGGCGCAACATAGGTTAGGTTAAGGCGCAACATAGGTTAGGTTAAGGCGCAACATAGGTTAGGTTAAGGCGCAACATAGGTTAGGTTAAGGCGCAACATAGGTTAGGTTAAGGCGCAACATAGGTTAGGTTAAGGCGCAACATAGGTTAGGTTAAGGCGCAACATAGGTTAGGTTAAGGCGCAACATAGGTTAGGTTAAGGCGCAACATAGGTTAGGTTAAGGCGCAACATAGGTTAGGTTAAGGCGCAACATAGGTTAGGTTAAGGCGCAACATAGGTTAGGTTAAGGCGCAACATAGGTTAGGTTAAGGCGCAACATAGGTTAGGTTAAGGCGCAACATAGGTTAGGTTAAGGCGCAACATAGGTTAGGTTAAGGCGCAACATAGGTTAGGTTAAGGCGCAACATAGGTTAGGTTAAGGCGCAACATAGGTTAGGTTAAGGCGCAACATAGGTTAGGTTAAGGCGCAACATAGGTTAGGTTAAGGCGCAACATAGGTTAGGTTAAGGCGCAACATAGGTTAGGTTAAGGCGCAACATAGGTTAGGTTGAGGCACAATATAGGTTAGGTTGAGGTACCGTATAGGTTAGGTTAAGGTACAGTATAGTTTAGGTTAAGGTACAGTATAGTTTAGGTTAAGGTACAGTATAGTTTAGGTTAAGGTACAGTATAGTTTAGGTTAAGGTACAGTATAGTTTAGGTTAAGGTACAGTATAGTTTAGGTTAAGGTACAGTATAGTTTAGGTTAAGGTACACATTGTTGTATGGAAAGGTGTAATGGGGGGGGGGGGGGGCGGCCGGTCGGTTTGTTGATTGTGATTATAGTAAGTGGATGCCTGCGGCATCATCTGATTTGCCACGTCAGGATGCACCTTTGGCTCATGACAGGCGGCGCTCCGATTCCATGCTTGTGGCAGACCTGTGTCTTTCATTCCTGCCATTGTTTGTGTGCTGTGAGAGGAGGCAGTATTGTGATGTTGGGTGCACCCCTGTGTAGGACATGTGTGGGTGTTGGTGGCTTAGCTGAGCAATGGTGGTTGTCGGGGGGGTGGGATATTCCGTTTTCTGAGTGGACCTCCCAGTCTGGTTATGACAGTGTGGATTGTCTCATGTGGCGGAGAGGATGCACTGGGTGTTGTTCCATGCTGGTGCTTACATATTGTCTGTGTGCGTGTTACAGGCGGAGAGTAGTGCGTGATAAGAGTGTGTGGCTGCCGTGTGGTTGTGATTGTGAGCAGAGTCTTTCAGCATGTATACGGACAGTTGTATATATTATCTGTATTCTGATGGGTCTATGTATTACTAATCAGCGCCGTGTATACGTTTAATCCGGTTCCAGTCGAAACTGTTGTATCTCTGTACATTAGTGACACGGCGAGCGCGCTATGTAGCTACTCGTCTCGGCAGCTTCCACCGGTGTATGGCAAATGATTATAAGCAATGAGTCGAGTCGTCAATACCGATAGTGTGACGTCACATGTCTGGGGTGGGGGACGCTGCGCCCTTCCGGTGGGTCATGGCCTAGAAAGACGCTCCCCACGCAGGGG
>NW_026048585.1:22500-25000 GCF_023864345.2 Schistocerca serialis cubense | reverse complement strand
TTTCACCAGGACTTCATGCGGCAGGCGCCGCAGCTCCGCTGGAGTCAGGCCGTCCGGCCCGGCTGCCGATCCCCTGGGCGGCAAGGCAGCAGCGACCTCCTCACGTGTGACCGGCCCCCATAGGCACTCAGGAGCGACAGGCTCCGAGTGCGGGAGAAGGCGGTCACGGATGAAGCCGGCGGTGGAGATCGGCTTCTTCGTGAAGAGGTCCGCCCAGAAGTCCAGCAGACCGGGGATGTCGGGTGGCGGCTGCAGCAGGGTGCCGTCCAGCAAGCCGCGCACGCAACGCGCACGCGACCTACGGAAGGCGTCCTGTGTCCGCGCATATTCCCAGCGGCGCCGCTTGCGCTTCTGCAGCGGCGGGGCGGCAGGCGGCCGCTTGGATGGTTGGCGCGGCCGCTGTGTCCTGGTGATCGAACTCTCCCCCCTGGACCCGACCGACGCAAGGGCATCCGGGAGCATGCCCAGGATGACATCGGGCGGCGTGCCCCGCCCCAGACCAATGACTCGATCCAGGGCAGAGAAACGCTGGGCGGAAGCAGGTAGCCCCGCCAGATGCTCCCAGATGGCGGCGTCAGTCGGCCCCTCCGGCGGCGGCCCGGTGGTGTCGGCCGCGAAGTCCTCGGCTGCGTCGACGGGCGGCGCAGCGGCCTCGCCCGCGTCAGGCAGCGAGCTCGCTGCTCCACGGCGGGACGCCGGCTCTTCACCCCGACCGATCTCAAGTGCCTCCATGAATTGGCGGACAAGCTGCTTGTGGGCAGCTTGCCGCCGTCGGCACTTGATTGCCTCAAGCGTTCGGTCGGGGAACATCCTGGTAAGTTCTTGATTTACAAAGAAGAACCGGGCGTCCCTCTCAAGGAACAGTTCGGCCTCTGCCTTGGCGAGCGACAGGACTTCTTCCTCCGTCCACCTCGCGCGTTGCCTCTCCGTCACGATCTCAGCGTTGGCGGCCGCAGGGTGTTGGCGGCGGCGATGGACCCCGAGACCGTTCTTCGTGGTAAAAGTGCGGTGGCACTCACTGCAAGCAAAGGGAGCTACACAAACTATCGCATTTTCGTTACGGCCGGTTGGCCGGATAGGTGCTGGGGTAGCTGGGGTGGCACCTTCAGCGGAAGGGCCACCATCTCTTGTTTCTTGTCGGCTGCCCCCAACTATAAAGGGATAATGCGAGGGGGGGCTGGTAACCCCCCCAAGCCCCTGGTGCGGTCTTCCACTCTGCGAAAATCAGCGGGCCCACGAGAAGGGGAGAAGACCGCAGGAGAGGAGAGGCTAAGAGGGCTAGGCCCATGTATTGCGCATCACTCTCCCTGTAACTATAACCCAAGGAAGGCACCTCGCAGCAGCAGCACGACTACATCAAGACCGCACTTCGAAAAGCCAAGTCCGGATGCAGCCACACCGCCGCCACTTGGCCACCTTAAGAGAGTCATAGTTACTCCCGCCGTTTACCCGCGCTTGCTTGAATTTCTTCACGTTGACATTCAGAGCACTGGGCAGAAATCACATTGCGTCAACACCCGCTAGGGCCATCGCAATGCTTTGTTTTAATTAGACAGTCGGATTCCCCCAGTCCGTGCCAGTTCTGAGTTGATCGTTGAATGGCGGCCGAAGAGAATCCGCGCACCCGCGCGCCCCCGGAGGAGCACGCTAAGGCGGACGCGGCCTCGCAGCAAGGAAGATCCGTGGGAGGCCAAGGCACGGGACCGAGCTCGGATCCTGCACGCAGGTTGAAGCACCGGGGCGCGAACGCCGCGCAGGCGCGCGCATCCTGCACCGCCGGCCAGCACGAGGCCAACCAACGGCGAGAGCAGACCACGCCCGCGCTAAACGCCCGCACTTACCGGCACCCCTACGGCACTCACCTCGCCCAGGCCCGGCACGTTAGCGCTGACCCACTTCCCGACCAAGCCCGACACGCCCCGATCCTCAGAGCCAATCCTTATCCCGAAGTTACGGATCCAATTTGCCGACTTCCCTTACCTACATTATTCTATCGACTAGAGGCTCTTCACCTTGGAGACCTGCTGCGGATATGGGTACGAACCGGCGCGACACCTCCACGTGGCCCTCTCCCGGATTTTCAAGGTCCGAGGGGAAGATCGGGACACCGCCGCAACTGCGGTGCTCTTCGCGTTCCAAACCCTATCTCCCTGCTAGAGGATTCCAGGGAACTCGAACGCTCATGCAGAAAAGAAAACTCTTCCCCGATCTCCCGACGGCGTCTCCGGGTCCTTTTGGGTTACCCCGACGAGCATCTCTAAAAGAGGGGCCCGACTTGTATCGGTTCCGCTGCCGGGTTCCGGAATAGGAACCGGATTCCCTTTCGCCCAACGGGGGCCAGCACAAAGTGCATCATGCTATGACGGCCCCCATCAACATCGGATTTCTCCTAGGGCTTAGGATCGACTGACTCGTGTGCAACGGCTGTTCACACGAAACCCTTCTCCGCGTCAGCCCTCCAGGGCCTCGCTGGAGTATTTGCTACTACCACCAAGATCTG
>NW_026048585.1:15000-17500 GCF_023864345.2 Schistocerca serialis cubense | reverse complement strand
CCTACTTTGGCCGCACGGCGCCGCGTGCAGGGTGCGCCGGCGCGCAGCTGCGCCGCCTGCCGCCTCCGTCGGCCGGCGCGCCTGCCACTGGCCGCCCCCACCAGCCGGCTGTAGCGCGTGCGCCCACGCACCGCGCGGCCAGCACGCCGGGAGGCCCCCCCTCACCGGCCGGGGACGGTCCCACCCAGCCACCGCCGCGTATCGCTTCACACCCAGATGCCATTCACGTTCGTGGGCATGGTGGGTATCGCTGGAACAACCGGTTGGTAGCTCAACCGATCGTCGCCATCACTGATTCACCTCTAGCGAGAACAACCGCACCACAACGGTTTACCAGTTGTTCATTTGCGTAACGTCACCAGCAAACGTAGGCGTCCATCGCCATTTGCAAATTCAACGATTGTTGCATGCCTGTGTCAGGTGTCACGACACACTATGTCTGCCCACATACACGCAACAACATGTGCACGCTTCGCGAACACGTGGAAGGTGGCCCCCGTACGTATGCGATGTCCATTGCGCGAACGACTGTCAACCGGCCTCTGTCGCATGTCGCAGATGTGGAACGCAGTGCACCATGCTATCACGGTGTGTGAGAAGAGACGACTACGTCTGACAACACGCGCCACTACATCAACAGACGGCTCATGCTGATCGCCATCCAGGGCATACCACACTGCAATCCAGCTCTTATAGGGAGACGACACGTAGCTGAGTGCACAACATTTGGACCGCATGGTTCGCCGTTGTTGGCGCAGTCGTTGTACGGTCACATGTACCACGATGTATCATTCAGTACATGAGGACCAATGTGCAGTACAGTGTGTGATTTGGACGTACAACATCAGCGGACAGTTGACACAGGCCGTACCACAGCGTAGGCTAAGTGCTTCGCCATGCGAATGCCAATGAACAACTGCAAATGCCAATGAACAACTGCAAAGGGCATTGAGCATGTACGTCCTGCTGCCATCCACATTACAGTGTATAGCTGCAAGGTGTTTAACATGAAGCGATACACTGGGGACCGGGCAGTGCGAGTAGCAAACTATATTGCGGGGGTTGCAGTTAGGCAACACTACACTAATTTAACGCGTCGTATGACAATTACAGAGCAGGTTAAGGCCCAACGTGTGTTGGGTTAAGGCCCAACGTGTGTTGGGTTAAGGCCCAACGTGTGTTGGGTTAAGGCCCAACGTGTGTTGGGTTAAGGCCCAACGTGTGTTGGGTTAAGGCCCAACGTGTGTTGGGTTAAGGCCCAACGTGTGTTGGGTTAAGGCCCAACGTGTGTTGGGTTAAGGCCCAACGTGTGTTGGGTTAAGGCCCAACGTGTGTTGGGTTAAGGCCCAACGTGTGTTGGGTTAAGGCCCAACGTGTGTTGGGTTAAGGCCCAACGTGTGTTGGGTTAAGGCCCAACGTGTGTTGGGTTAAGGCCCAACGTGTGTTGGGTTAAGGCCCAACGTGTGTTGGGTTAAGGCCCAACGTGTGTTGGGTTAAGGCCCAACGTGTGTTGGGTTAAGGCCCAACGTGTGTTGGGTTAAGGCCCAACGTGTGTTGGGTTAAGGCCCAACATAGGTTGGGTTAAGGCCCAACATAGGTTGGGTTAAGGCCCAACATAGGTTGGGTTAAGGCGCAACATAGGTTGGGTTAAGGCGCAACATAGGTTGGGTTAAGGCGCAACATAGGTTGGGTTAAGGCGCAACATAGGTTGGGTTAAGGCGCAACATAGGTTGGGTTAAGGCGCAACATAGGTTGGGTTAAGGCGCAACATAGGTTGGGTTAAGGCGCAACATAGGTTGGGTTAAGGCCCAACATAGGTTGGGTTAAGGCGCAACATAGGTTGGGTTAAGGCGCAACATAGGTTGGGTTAAGGCGCAACATAGGTTGGGTTAAGGCGCAACATAGGTTGGGTTAAGGCGCAACATAGGTTGGGTTAAGGCGCAACATAGGTTGGGTTAAGGCGCAACATAGGTTAGGTTAAGGCGCAACATAGGTTAGGTTAAGGCGCAACATAGGTTAGGTTAAGGCGCAACATAGGTTAGGTTAAGGCGCAACATAGGTTAGGTTAAGGCGCAACATAGGTTAGGTTAAGGCGCAACATAGGTTAGGTTAAGGCGCAACATAGGTTAGGTTAAGGCGCAACATAGGTTAGGTTAAGGCGCAACATAGGTTAGGTTAAGGCGCAACATAGGTTAGGTTAAGGCGCAACATAGGTTAGGTTAAGGCGCAACATAGGTTAGGTTAAGGCGCAACATAGGTTAGGTTAAGGCGCAACATAGGTTAGGTTAAGGCGCAACATAGGTTAGGTTAAGGCGCAACATAGGTTAGGTTAAGGCGCAACATAGGTTAGGTTAAGGCGCAACATAGGTTAGGTTAAGGCGCAACATAGGTTAGGTTAAGGCGCAACATAGGTTAGGTTAAGGCGCAACATAGGTTAGGTTAAGGCGCAACATAGGTTAGGTTAAGGCGCAACATAGGTTAGGTTAAGGCGCAACATAGG
>NW_026048585.1:0-7500 GCF_023864345.2 Schistocerca serialis cubense | reverse complement strand
GCGAGCTTATGACTCGCGCTTACTGGGAATTCCTCGTTCATGGGGAACAATTGCAAGCCCCAATCCCTAGCACGAAGGAGGTTCAGCGGGTTACCCCGACCTTTCGGCCTAGGAAGACACGCTGATTCCTTCAGTGTAGCGCGCGTGCGGCCCAGAACATCTAAGGGCATCACAGACCTGTTATTGCTCAATCTCGTGCGGCTAGAAGCCGCCTGTCCCTCTAAGAAGAAAAGTAATCGCTGACAGCACGAAGGATGTCACGCGACTAGTTAGCAGGCTAGAGTCTCGTTCGTTATCGGAATTAACCAGACAAATCGCTCCACCAACTAAGAACGGCCATGCACCACCACCCACCGAATCAAGAAAGAGCTATCAATCTGTCAATCCTTCCGGTGTCCGGGCCTGGTGAGGTTTCCCGTGTTGAGTCAAATTAAGCCGCAGGCTCCACTCCTGGTGGTGCCCTTCCGTCAATTCCTTTAAGTTTCAGCTTTGCAACCATACTTCCCCCGGAACCCAAAAGCTTTGGTTTCCCGGAGGCTGCCCGCCGAGTCATCGGAGGAACTGCGGCGGATCGCTGGCTGGCATCGTTTATGGTTAGAACTAGGGCGGTATCTGATCGCCTTCGAACCTCTAACTTTCGTTCTTGATTAATGAAAACATACTTGGCAAATGCTTTCGCTTCTGTTCGTCTTGCGACGATCCAAGAATTTCACCTCTAACGTCGCAATACGAATGCCCCCGCCTGTCCCTATTAATCATTACCTCGGGTTCCGAAAACCAACAAAATAGAACCGAGGTCCTATTCCATTATTCCATGCACACAGTATTCAGGCGGGCTTGCCTGCTTTAAGCACTCTAATTTGTTCAAAGTAAACGTGCCGGCCCACCGAGACACTCACTCAAGAGCACCCTGGTAGGATTGCAACGGGGTCCGCCTCGGGACGCACGAGCACGCACGAGGCGCGTCGCACGCCTTCAGCTCGCCCCACCGGCAGGACGTCCCACGATACATGCCAGTTAAACACCGACGGGCGGTGAACCAACAGCGTGGGACACAAATCCAACTACGAGCTTTTTAACCGCAACAACTTTAATATACGCTATTGGAGCTGGAATTACCGCGGCTGCTGGCACCAGACTTGCCCTCCAATAGATACTCGTTAAAGGATTTAAAGTGTACTCATTCCGATTACGGGGCCTCGGATGAGTCCCGTATCGTTATTTTTCGTCACTACCTCCCCGTGCCGGGAGTGGGTAATTTGCGCGCCTGCTGCCTTCCTTGGATGTGGTAGCCGTTTCTCAGGCTCCCTCTCCGGAATCGAACCCTGATTCCCCGTTACCCGTTACAACCATGGTAGGCGCAGAACCTACCATCGACAGTTGATAAGGCAGACATTTGAAAGATGCGTCGCCGGTACGAGGACCGTGCGATCAGCCCAAAGTTATTCAGAGTCACCAAGGCAAACGGACCGGACGAGCCGACCGATTGGTTTTGATCTAATAAAAGCGTCCCTTCCATCTCTGGTCGGGACTCTGTTTGCATGTATTAGCTCTAGAATTACCACAGTTATCCAAGTAACGTGGGTACGATCTAAGGAACCATAACTGATTTAATGAGCCATTCGCGGTTTCACCTTAATGCGGCTTGTACTGAGACATGCATGGCTTAATCTTTGAGACAAGCATATGACTACTGGCAGGATCAACCAGGGAGCTGCGTCAACTAGAGCTGAGCAGCCGGCCGCCCGGGAGTGTGTCCCGGGGGCCCGCGCGAACACGCAAGCGTCCGCTCAATTATTCTGCAAACAGGAGGAGGCTGAGCTCCCCTGCACCATACACCTCGAAACCCTCTCAGGTCCCGGCGGCGCGCAGCGCCGTCCTAAGTACTTGGTCGGGTTCGAGAGAGGCGCAATCGCCCGGGGTTTGGCGAGTAGACGCTTTAGGTGCGACCACCCGTGCTCCCAACTGAGCTTGCCGCTGCCGACAGAGGCCCGGGAGCGTGCTGTCGTGGCATTGCCGGCGGGAGACAACACGCGCCACCTACGGTGACCGGCAGCTCCAACGCCAGCGCCACAGAAGGACAAAAGCCCCACTTGGGTGCCGAAGCGAACTCTCCCAGCACAGCGCACGCGCCAACACGTCCGCACAGCTGCGATACAAACCACCTGCGAGAACCGCAGAGGCGACCGAGCAGCAGACGGCGTCGCGGCGCCGAGCGCCGGGCGGCGGCGCATCCTCAGCGCACACAGTCCTCAATCGGACCAGCACACTGCAGATGTCCACCGCGCTTCGCACCGGGCCCGCGAGGACCTACTTTGGCCGCACGGCGCCGCGTGCAGGGTGCGCCGGCGCGCAGCTGCGCCGCCTGCCGCCTCCGTCGGCCGGCGCGCCTGCCACTGGCCGCCCCCACCAGCCGGCTGTAGCGCGTGCGCCCACGCACCGCGCGGCCAGCACGCCGGGAGGCCCCCCCTCACCGGCCGGGGACGGTCCCACCCAGCCACCGCCGCGTATCGCTTCACACCCAGATGCCATTCACGTTCGTGGGCATGGTGGGTATCGCTGGAACAACCGGTTGGTAGCTCAACCGATCGTCGCCATCACTGATTCACCTCTAGCGAGAACAACCGCACCACAACGGTTTACCAGTTGTTCATTTGCGTAACGTCACCAGCAAACGTAGGCGTCCATCGCCATTTGCAAATTCAACGATTGTTGCATGCCTGTGTCAGGTGTCACGACACACTATGTCTGCCCACATACACGCAACAACATGTGCACGCTTCGCGAACACGTGGAAGGTGGCCCCCGTACGTATGCGATGTCCATTGCGCGAACGACTGTCAACCGGCCTCTGTCGCATGTCGCAGATGTGGAACGCAGTGCACCATGCTATCACGGTGTGTGAGAAGAGACGACTACGTCTGACAACACGCGCCACTACATCAACAGACGGCTCATGCTGATCGCCATCCAGGGCATACCACACTGCAATCCAGCTCTTATAGGGAGACGACACGTAGCTGAGTGCACAACATTTGGACCGCATGGTTCGCCGTTGTTGGCGCAGTCGTTGTACGGTCACATGTACCACGATGTATCATTCAGTACATGAGGACCAATGTGCAGTACAGTGTGTGATTTGGACGTACAACATCAGCGGACAGTTGACACAGGCCGTACCACAGCGTAGGCTAAGTGCTTCGCCATGCGAATGCCAATGAACAACTGCAAATGCCAATGAACAACTGCAAAGGGCATTGAGCATGTACGTCCTGCTGCCATCCACATTACAGTGTATAGCTGCAAGGTGTTTAACATGAAGCGATACACTGGGGACCGGGCAGTGCGAGTAGCAAACTATATTGCGGGGGTTGCAGTTAGGCAACACTACACTAATTTAACGCGTCGTATGACAATTACAGAGCAGGTTAAGGCCCAACGTGTGTTGGGTTAAGGCCCAACGTGTGTTGGGTTAAGGCCCAACGTGTGTTGGGTTAAGGCCCAACGTGTGTTGGGTTAAGGCCCAACGTGTGTTGGGTTAAGGCCCAACGTGTGTTGGGTTAAGGCCCAACGTGTGTTGGGTTAAGGCCCAACGTGTGTTGGGTTAAGGCCCAACGTGTGTTGGGTTAAGGCCCAACGTGTGTTGGGTTAAGGCCCAACGTGTGTTGGGTTAAGGCCCAACGTGTGTTGGGTTAAGGCCCAACGTGTGTTGGGTTAAGGCCCAACGTGTGTTGGGTTAAGGCCCAACGTGTGTTGGGTTAAGGCCCAACGTGTGTTGGGTTAAGGCCCAACGTGTGTTGGGTTAAGGCCCAACGTGTGTTGGGTTAAGGCCCAACGTGTGTTGGGTTAAGGCCCAACATAGGTTGGGTTAAGGCCCAACATAGGTTGGGTTAAGGCCCAACATAGGTTGGGTTAAGGCGCAACATAGGTTGGGTTAAGGCGCAACATAGGTTGGGTTAAGGCGCAACATAGGTTGGGTTAAGGCGCAACATAGGTTGGGTTAAGGCGCAACATAGGTTGGGTTAAGGCGCAACATAGGTTGGGTTAAGGCGCAACATAGGTTGGGTTAAGGCCCAACATAGGTTGGGTTAAGGCGCAACATAGGTTGGGTTAAGGCGCAACATAGGTTGGGTTAAGGCGCAACATAGGTTGGGTTAAGGCGCAACATAGGTTGGGTTAAGGCGCAACATAGGTTGGGTTAAGGCGCAACATAGGTTGGGTTAAGGCGCAACATAGGTTAGGTTAAGGCGCAACATAGGTTAGGTTAAGGCGCAACATAGGTTAGGTTAAGGCGCAACATAGGTTAGGTTAAGGCGCAACATAGGTTAGGTTAAGGCGCAACATAGGTTAGGTTAAGGCGCAACATAGGTTAGGTTAAGGCGCAACATAGGTTAGGTTAAGGCGCAACATAGGTTAGGTTAAGGCGCAACATAGGTTAGGTTAAGGCGCAACATAGGTTAGGTTAAGGCGCAACATAGGTTAGGTTAAGGCGCAACATAGGTTAGGTTAAGGCGCAACATAGGTTAGGTTAAGGCGCAACATAGGTTAGGTTAAGGCGCAACATAGGTTAGGTTAAGGCGCAACATAGGTTAGGTTAAGGCGCAACATAGGTTAGGTTAAGGCGCAACATAGGTTAGGTTAAGGCGCAACATAGGTTAGGTTAAGGCGCAACATAGGTTAGGTTAAGGCGCAACATAGGTTAGGTTAAGGCGCAACATAGGTTAGGTTAAGGCGCAACATAGGTTAGGTTGAGGCGCAACATAGGTTAGGTTGAGGTACCGTATAGGTTAGGTTAAGGTACAGTATAGTTTAGGTTAAGGTACAGTATAGTTTAGGTTAAGGTACAGTATAGTTTAGGTTAAGGTACAGTATAGTTTAGGTTAAGGTACAGTATAGTTTAGGTTAAGGTACAGTATAGTTTAGGTTAAGGTACAGTATAGTTTAGGTTAAGGTACACATTGTTGTATGGAAAGGTGTAATGGGGGGGGGGGGGGGGGGCGGCCGGTCGGTTTGTTGATTGTGATTATAGTAAGTGGATGCCTGCGGCATCATCTGATTTGCCACGTCAGGATGCACCTTTGGCTCATGACAGGCGGCGCTCCGATTCCATGCTTGTGGCAGACCTGTGTCTTTCATTCCTGCCATTGTTTGTGTGCTGTGAGAGGAGGCAGTATTGTGATGTTGGGTGCACCCCTGTGTAGGACATGTGTGGGTGTTGGTGGCTTAGCTGAGCAATGGTGGTTGTCGGGGGGGTGGGATATTCCGTTTTCTGAGTGGACCTCCCAGTCTGGTTATGACAGTGTGGATTGTCTCATGTGGCGGAGAGGATGCACTGGGTGTTGTTCCATGCTGGTGCTTACATATTGTCTGTGTGCGTGTTACAGGCGGAGAGTAGTGCGTGATAAGAGTGTGTGGCTGCCGTGTGGTTGTGATTGTGAGCAGAGTCTTTCAGCATGTATACGGACAGTTGTATATATTATCTGTATTCTGATGGGTCTATGTATTACTAATCAGCGCCGTGTATACGTTTAATCCGGTTCCAGTCGAAACTGTTGTATCTCTGTACATTAGTGACACGGCGAGCGCGCTATGTAGCTACTCGTCTCGGCAGCTTCCACCGGTGTATGGCAAATGATTATAAGCAATGAGTCGAGTCGTCAATACCGATAGTGTGACGTCACATGTCTGGGGTGGGGGACGCTGCGCCCTTCCGGTGGGTCATGGCCTAGAAAGACGCTCCCCACGCAGGGGGGCTTGGACTGTCATAAACTCTTCCGAGTAATATACTTGCCGTACGTTTTTGCGACTGCGAGTGCAACGCCCACCGGTACCGACATGGATGGAGCGCCTCCTAGCTGACCGCTCAGCATCGGCATTCGTACAGAGAGCAACGCGATCGCGTCTCTAGCTCGTAACTGGTACAGCTCGCAGCTCATGTATAGGGACAGCGGGAATGTCGCATATTGGACATAACTCTTCATGAAACGCAAGTTATAGGGGTGGATTGCACATTGCGACTGCGGGAAAAGTCCGCCGTTCATCCGCTGGAGTTGCGAGTTGGGCGGTTAGGGTGGGGCGCCGGTGGAGTGATTGCCGGTCGACGATTTCGTGCGGCAGAGGCGCTGGCGTTGGGGTGCTGTGGTCGACAGAGGACGCAGGCTTTGTGGGTGGGGTCGAAAGATGGGCACTGTGGGCCCATCGCTGTCTTAGTCGGCTTGGCGTCTCATAGATGGCGGTATCGTCGTTGCAGGACGTCATGCCGCGGGAGACCTACAGATGGCGCTGTGTTTTGTGGTGCGCTCGACATGGCGGACGTAGTGTTGTCAGATTCGCATAGATGGAGGTATTGCATGTGGTTTCGCCGTATTTTCATAGATGGCGATACTGTTTTGCCGGCATGGTTGGCGTAGTTCCGTCGGATCCCTGTAGATGGAGGTGCCGTTTCTGGGCTGGATGTCAATGTCGTTGCGTCACATTCGCATAGATGGCGGCATCGTCGTAATACCTCGCCCACTACGGACTTATCACCACCCACACTAGCCGCCCCGGGGACTTGCCAACGACACACCCTATCCCAAGTCTATTTTCTTGCGGAGCATCATGTGTTATTATATTTTATTTCACATCCATAGTGGAGTGGTATTGTAGGTCACCGTACTGCGGTGGACGCTGTGTTACCACGGGACGGCGAAAACGTACCGTCGACCGCCGGGCACCGCCCGACACCCGCCCGACGACGCCGCCTCCGCGCGGCGCGCCGGCCGGTGGGCCGACATCGACCGTCCGGCACCCATCGCGGCACCCATCGCCGGTCGCCAAAGCGATACGCTGTAGCGCGGCAGGACACAAGGCGCCCGGCCGGCGCCGCCTCCCCCGCCGCGCGCACGGAGGCGGCACCCATCGCAGCGCCCGCGCAGGCGGCAAGGGGCCCGCCAACCGATACGCCGCCGTCCGCCGCACCCAATGCAGCGCCCTGGGTGCGGCGCGCCCGGCCAGACCGATACGCCGTACAGAGGCAAGAAGCAAAAGCAGCCCACACGTGCCCCTGTTGGCGGCCAGCCCCTGGGGGTCTCGTCTCGCGACAAGACGAATCCCCCAAGCTAGGGCTGAGTCTCAACAGATCGCAGCGTGGCAACTGCTCTACCGAGTACAACACCCCGCCCGGTACCTAAGTCGTCTACAGACGATTCCGAGTCCCGACATCGAACTATAGACACCCATGGTCGACCGGTAGGGGCAGGGCGGCGCCGGGAACAGATCCCAGACAGCGCCGCCCGAGTGCCCCGTCCGGCAAACAAGTTGGGCCCGTACGGCGCGGCGCCACGTGGGTCGACCGCGCCTAGTAAAGTCACGTATTTTCGAGCCTTTCGACCCTCGGGACTCCTTAGCGATATCGTTGCCACAATGGCTAGACGGGATTTCGGCCTTAGAGGCGTTCAGGCTTAATCCCACGGATGGTAGCTTCGCACCACCGGCCGCTCGGCCGAG
Source organism: Schistocerca serialis cubense (assembly GCF_023864345.2). Classification (NCBI taxonomy): domain Eukaryota; kingdom Metazoa; phylum Arthropoda; class Insecta; order Orthoptera; family Acrididae; genus Schistocerca; species Schistocerca serialis. The sequence continues at coordinate 12 of NW_026048585.1, read as the reverse complement.
TGCGTGAACCAA
>NW_026048584.1:17500-22500 GCF_023864345.2 Schistocerca serialis cubense | reverse complement strand
CAGCATGGAACAACACCCAGTGCATCCTCTCCGCCACATTAGACAATCCACACTATCATAACCAGACCGGGAGGTCCACTCACAAAACAGAATATCCCACCCTTCCGACAACCACCATTGCTCAGCTAAGCCACCAACACCCACACACGTCCTACACAGGGGTACACCCAACATCACAATACTGCCTCCTGTCACAGCACACAAACAATGGCAGGAATGAAAGACACAGGTCTGCCACAAGCATGGAATCAGAGCGCCGCCTGTCATGAGCCAAAGGTGCATCCTGACGTGGCAAATCAGATGATGCCGCAGGCATCCACTTACTATAATCACAATCAACAAACCGGCCGCCGCCGCCGCCGCCCCCCCCCCCCCCCCCCCCCCCCAATACACCTTTCCTTACAACAATGTGTACCTTAACCTAACCCATATTGCGCCTTAACCTAACCCATATTGCGCCTTAACCTAACCCATATTGCGCCTTAACCTAACCCATATTGCGCCTTAACCTAACCCATATTGCGCCTTAACCTAACCCATATTGCGCCTTAACCTAACCCATATTGCGCCTTAACCTAACCCATATTGCGCCTTAACCTAAAACCCATATTGCGCCTTAACCTAACCCATATTGCGCCTTAACCTAACCCATATTGCGCCTTAACCTAACCCATATTGCGCCTTAACCTAACCCATATTGCGCCTTAACCTAACCCATATTGCGCCTTAACCTAACCCATATTGCGCCTTACTAACCTATATTGTCCCTTAACCTAACCCATATTGTCGCTTAACCTAACCTATATTGCGCCTTAACCTAACCCATATTGAGCCTTAACCTAACCCATATTGTCCCTTAACCTAACCCATATTGTCCCTTAACCTAACCTATATTGTCCCTTAACCTAACCTATATTGTCCCTTAACCTAACCTATATTGTCCCTTAACCTAACCTATATTGTCCCTTAACCTAACCTATATTGTCCCTTAACCTAACCTATATTGTCCCTTAACCTAACCTATATTGTCCCTTAACCTAACCTATATTGTCCCTTAACCTAACCTATATTGTCCCTTAACCTAACCCATATTGTCCCTTAACCTAACCGATATTGTCCCTTAACCTAACCTATATTGTCCCTTAACCTAACCTATATTGTCCCTTAACCTAACCTATATTGTCCCTTAACCTAACCTATATTGTCCCTTAACCTAACCTATATTGTCCCTTAACCTAACCTATATTGTCCCTTAACCTAACCTATATTGTCCCTTAACCTAACCTATATTGTCCCTTAACCTAACCTATATTGTCCCTTAACCTAACCTATATTGTCCCTTAACCTAACCTATATTGTCCCTTAACCTAACCTATATTGTCCCTTAACCTAACCCATATTGTCCCTTAACCTAACCCATATTGTCCCTTAACCTAACCCATATTGTCCCTTAACCTAACCCATATTGTCCCTTAACCTAACCTATATTGTCCCTTAACCTAACCCATATTGTCCCTTAACCTAACCCATATTGTACCGTAACCTAACCTATATTGTACCTTAACCTAACCTATATTGTACCTTAACCCAACACACGTTGGGCCTTAACCTGCTCTGTAATTGTCATACGACGCGTTAAATTAGTGTAGTGTTGCCTAACTGCAACCCCCGCAATATAGTTTGCTACTCGCACTGCCCGGTCCCCAGAGTATCGCTTCATGTTAAACACCTTGCAGCTATACACTGTAATGCGGATGGCAGCAGGACGTACATGCTCAATGCCCTTCGCAGTTGTTCATTGGCATTCGCATGGCGAAGCACAGCCTACGTTGTGGTACGGCTTGTGTCAACTGTCCGCTGATGTTGTACGTCCAAATCACACACTGTACTGCACATTGGTCCTCATGTACTGAATGATACATCGTGGTACATGTGTGACCGTACCACGACTGCGCCAACAACGGCGAACCATACGGTCCAAATATTGTGCACTCAGCTACGTGTCGTCTCCCTATAAGAGCTGGATTGAAGTATGGTATGCCGTGGATGGCGATCAGCATGAGCCGTCTGTTGATGTAGTGGCGCGTGTTGTCAGACGTAGTCGTCTCTTCTCACACACCGTGATAGCATGGTGCACTGCGTTCCACATCTGCGACATGCGACAGAGGCCGGTTGACAGTCGTTCGCGCAATGGACATCGCATACGTACGGGGGCCACCTTCCACGTGTTCGCGAAGCGTGCACATGTTGTTGCGTGTATGTGGGCAGACATAGTGTGTCGTGACACCTGACACAGGCATGCAACAATCGTTGAATTTGCAAATGGCGATGGACGTCTACGTTTGCTGGTGACGTTACGCAAATGAAGAACTGGTAAACCGTTGTGGTGCGGTTGTTCTCGCTAGAGGTGAATCAGTGATGGCGACGATCGGTTGAGCTACCAACCGGTTGTTTCAGCGATACCCACCATGCCCACGAACGTGAATGGCATGTGGGTGTGAAGCGATACGCGGCGGTGGCTGGGTGGGACCGTCCCCGGCCGGTGAGGGGGGGCCTCCCGGCGTGCTGGCCGCGCGGTGCGTGGGCGCACGCGCTACAGCCGGCTGGTGGGGGCGGCCAGTGGCAGGCGCGCCGGCCGACGGAGGCGGCAGGCGGCGCAGCTGCGCGCCGGCGCACCCTGCACGCGGCGCCGTGCGGCCAAAGTAGGTCCTCGCGGGCCCGGTGCGAAGCGCGGTGGACATCTGCAGTGTGCTGGTCCGATTGAGGACTGTGTGCGCTGAGGATGCGCCGCCGCCCGGCGCTCGGCGCCGCGACGCCGTCTGCTGCTCGGTCGCCTCTGCGGTTCTCGCAGGTGGATTGTATCGCAGCTGTGCGGACGTGTTGGCGCGTGCGCTGTGCTGGGAGAGTTCGCTTCGGCACCCAAGTGGGGCTTTTGTCCTTCTGTGGCGCTGGCGTTGGAGCTGCCGGCCACCGTAGGTGGCGCGTGTTGTCTCCCGCCGGCAATGCCACGACAGCACGCTCCCGGGCCTCTGTCGGCAGCGGCAAGCTCAGTTGGGAGCACGGGTGGTCGCACCTAAAGCGTCTACTCGCCAAACTCCGGGCGATTGCGCCTCTCTCGAACCCGACCAAGTACTTAGGACGGCGCTGCGCGCCGCCGGGACCTGAGAGGGTTTCGAGGTGTATTGTGCAGGGGAGCTCAGCCTCCTCCTGTTTGCAGAATAATTGAGCGGACGCTTGCGTGTTCGCGCGGGCCCCCGGGACACACTCCCGGGCGGCCGGCTGCTCAGCTCTAGTTGACGCAGCTCCCTGGTTGATCCTGCCAGTAGTCATATGCTTGTCTCAAAGATTAAGCCATGCATGTCTCAGTACAAGCCGCATTAAGGTGAAACCGCGAATGGCTCATTAAATCAGTTATGGTTCCTTAGATCGTACCCACGTTACTTGGATAACTGTGGTAATTCTAGAGCTAATACATGCAAACAGAGTCCCGACCAGAGATGGAAGGGACGCTTTTATTAGATCAAAACCAATCGGTCGGCTCGTCCGGTCCGTTTGCCTTGGTGACTCTGAATAACTTTGGGCTGATCGCACGGTCCTCGTACCGGCGACGCATCTTTCAAATGTCTGCCTTATCAACTGTCGATGGTAGGTTCTGCGCCTACCATGGTTGTAACGGGTAACGGGGAATCAGGGTTCGATTCCGGAGAGGGAGCCTGAGAAACGGCTACCACATCCAAGGAAGGCAGCAGGCGCGCAAATTACCCACTCCCGGCACGGGGAGGTAGTGACGAAAAATAACGATACGGGACTCATCCGAGGCCCCGTAATCGGAATGAGTACACTTTAAATCCTTTAACGAGTATCTATTGGAGGGCAAGTCTGGTGCCAGCAGCCGCGGTAATTCCAGCTCCAATAGCGTATATTAAAGTTGTTGCGGTTAAAAAGCTCGTAGTTGGATTTGTGTCCCACGCTGTTGGTTCACCGCCCGTCGGTGTTTAACTGGCATGTATCGTGGGACGTCCTGCCGGTGGGGCGAGCTGAAGGCGTGCGACGCGCCTCGTGCGTGCTCGTGCGTCCCGAGGCGGACCCCGTTGCAATCCTACCAGGGTGCTCTTGAGTGAGTGTCTCGGTGGGCCGGCACGTTTACTTTGAACAAATTAGAGTGCTTAAAGCAGGCAAGCCCGCCTGAATACTGTGTGCATGGAATAATGGAATAGGACCTCGGTTCTATTTTGTTGGTTTTCGGAACCCGAGGTAATGATTAATAGGGACAGGCGGGGGCATTCGTATTGCGACGTTAGAGGTGAAATTCTTGGATCGTCGCAAGACGAACAGAAGCGAAAGCATTTGCCAAGTATGTTTTCATTAATCAAGAACGAAAGTTAGAGGTTCGAAGGCGATCAGATACCGCCCTAGTTCTAACCATAAACGATGCCAGCCAGCGATCCGCCGCAGTTCCTCCGATGACTCGGCGGGCAGCCTCCGGGAAACCAAAGCTTTTGGGTTCCGGGGGAAGTATGGTTGCAAAGCTGAAACTTAAAGGAATTGACGGAAGGGCACCACCAGGAGTGGAGCCTGCGGCTTAATTTGACTCAACACGGGAAACCTCACCAGGCCCGGACACCGGAAGGATTGACAGATTGATAGCTCTTTCTTGATTCGGTGGGTGGTGGTGCATGGCCGTTCTTAGTTGGTGGAGCGATTTGTCTGGTTAATTCCGATAACGAACGAGACTCTAGCCTGCTAACTAGTCGCGTGACATCCTTCGTGCTGTCAGCGATTACTTTTCTTCTTAGAGGGACAGGCGGCTTCTAGCCGCACGAGATTGAGCAATAACAGGTCTGTGATGCCCTTAGATGTTCTGGGCCGCACGCGCGCTACACTGAAGGAATCAGCGTGTCTTCCTAGGCCGAAAGGTCGGGGTAACCCGCTGAACCTCCTTCGTGCTAGGGATTGGGGCTTGCAATTGTTCCCCATGAACGAGGAATTCCCAGTAAGCG
>NW_026048584.1:12500-15000 GCF_023864345.2 Schistocerca serialis cubense | reverse complement strand
ATCCGCTAAGGAGTGTGTAACAACTCACCTGCCGAAGCAACTAGCCCTGAAAATGGATGGCGCTGAAGCGTCGTGCCTATACTCGGCCGTCAGTCTGGCAGTCATGGCCGGTCCTTGCGGCCGGCCGCGAAGCCCTGACGAGTAGGAGGGTCGCGGCGGTGGGCGCAGAAGGGTCTGGGCGTGAGCCTGCCTGGAGCCGCCGTCGGTGCAGATCTTGGTGGTAGTAGCAAATACTCCAGCGAGGCCCTGGAGGGCTGACGCGGAGAAGGGTTTCGTGTGAACAGCCGTTGCACACGAGTCAGTCGATCCTAAGCCCTAGGAGAAATCCGATGTTGATGGGGGCCGTCATAGCATGATGCACTTTGTGCTGGCCCCCGTTGGGCGAAAGGGAATCCGGTTCCTATTCCGGAACCCGGCAGCGGAACCGATACAAGTCGGGCCCCTCTTTTAGAGATGCTCGTCGGGGTAACCCAAAAGGACCCGGAGACGCCGTCGGGAGATCGGGGAAGAGTTTTCTTTTCTGCATGAGCGTTCGAGTTCCCTGGAATCCTCTAGCAGGGAGATAGGGTTTGGAACGCGAAGAGCACCGCAGTTGCGGCGGTGTCCCGATCTTCCCCTCGGACCTTGAAAATCCGGGAGAGGGCCACGTGGAGGTGTCGCGCCGGTGCGTACCCATATCCGCAGCAGGTCTCCAAGGTGAAGAGCCTCTAGTCGATAGAATAATGTAGGTAAGGGAAGTCGGCAAATTGGATCCGTAACTTCGGGATAAGGATTGGCTCTGAGGATCGGGGCGTGTCGGGCTTGGTCGGGAAGTGGGTCAGCGCTAACGTGCCGGGCCTGGGCGAGGTGAGTGCCGTAGGGGTGCCGGTAAGTGCGGGCGTTTAGCGCGGGCGTGGTCTGCTCTCGCCGTTGGTTGGCCTCGTGCTGGCCGGCGGTGCAGGATGCGCGCGCCTGCGCGGCGTTCGCGCCCCGGTGCTTCAACCTGCGTGCAGGATCCGAGCTCGGTCCCGTGCCTTGGCCTCCCACGGATCTTCCTTGCTGCGAGGCCGCGTCCGCCTTAGCGTGCTCCTCCGGGGGCGCGCGGGTGCGCGGATTCTCTTCGGCCGCCATTCAACGATCAACTCAGAACTGGCACGGACTGGGGGAATCCGACTGTCTAATTAAAACAAAGCATTGCGATGGCCCTAGCGGGTGTTGACGCAATGTGATTTCTGCCCAGTGCTCTGAATGTCAACGTGAAGAAATTCAAGCAAGCGCGGGTAAACGGCGGGAGTAACTATGACTCTCTTAAGGTGGCCAAGTGGCGGCGGTGTGGCTGCATCCGGACTTGGCTTTTCGAAGTGCGGTCTTGATGTAGTCGTGCTGCTGCTGCGAGGTGCCTTCCTTGGGTTATAGTTACAGGGAGAGTGATGCGCAATACATGGGCCTAGCCCTCTTAGCCTCTCCTCTCCTGCGGTCTTCTCCCCTTCTCGTGGGCCCGCTGATTTTTGCAGAGTGGAAGACCGCACCAGGGGCTTGGGGGGGTTACCAGCCCCCCCTCGCATTATCCCTTTATAGTTGGGGGCAGCCGACAAGAAACAAGAGATGGTGGCCCTTCCGCTGAAGGTGCCACCCCAGCTACCCCAGCACCTATCCGGCCAACCGGCCGTAACGAAAATGCGATAGTTTGTGTAGCTCCCTTTGCTTGCAGTGAGTGCCACCGCACTTTTACCACGAAGAACGGTCTCGGGGTCCATCGCCGCCGCCAACACCCTGCGGCCGCCAACGCTGAGATCGTGACGGAGAGGCATCGCGCGAGGTGGACGGAGGAAGAAGTCCTGTCGCTCGCCAAGGCAGAGGCCGAACTGTTCCTGGAGAGGGACGCCCGGTTCTTCTTTGTAAATCAAGAACTTACCAGGATGTTCCCCGACCGAACGCTTGAGGCAATCAAGTGCCGACGGCGGCAAGCTGCCCACAAGCAGCTTGTCCGCCAATTCATGGAGGCACTTGAGATCGGTCGGGGTGAAGAGCCGGCGTCCCGCCGTGGAGCAGCGAGCTCGCTGCCTGACGCGGGCGAGGCCGCTGCGCCGCCCGTCGACGCAGCCGAGGACTTCGCGGCCGACACCACCGGGCCGCCGCCGGAGGGGCCGACTGACGCCGCCATCTGGGAGCATCTGGCGGGGCTACCTGCTTCCGCCCAGCGTTTCTCTGCCCTGGATCGAGTCATTGGTCTGGGGCGGGGCACGCCGCCCGATGTCATCCTGGGCATGCTCCCGGATGCCCTTGCGTCGGTCGGGTCCAGGGGGGAGAGGTCGATCACCAGGACACAGCGGCCGCGCCAACCATCCAAGCGGCCGCCTGCCGCCCCGCCGCTGCAGAAGCGCAAGCGGCGCCGCTGGGAATACGCGCGGACACAGGACGCCTTCCGTAGGTCGCGTGCGCGTTGCGTGCGCGGCTTGCTGGACGGCACCCTGCTGCAGCCGCCACCCGACATCCCCGGTCTGCTGGACTTCTGGGCGGA
>NW_026048584.1:0-7500 GCF_023864345.2 Schistocerca serialis cubense | reverse complement strand
GCGACATTCCCGCTGTCCATATACATGAGCTGCGAGCTGTACCACGTACGAGCTACAGACGCGATCGCGTTGCTCTCTGTACGAATGCAGATGCTCAGCGGCAGCTAGGAGGCGCTCCATCCATGTCGGTACCGGTGAGCGTTGCACTCGCAGTCGCAAAAACGTACGGCAAGTATATTACTCGGAAGAGTCAATGACAGTCCAAGCCCCCCCTGCGTGGGAAGAGTCTTTCTAGGCCATGACCCACCAGAAGGGCGCAGCGTCCCCCACCCCAGACATGTGACGTCACACTATCGGTATTGACGACTAGACTGATTCCTTATAATCATTTGCCATACACCGGTGGAAGCTGCCGAGACGAGTAACTACATGGCGGCCTCGCCGTGTCACTAATGTACAGAGATACAACAGTTTCGACTGGAACCGGATGAAACGTATACACGGCGCTGATTAGTAATAGATAGAGCCATCAAAATACAGATAATGTATACAACTGTCCGTATACATGCTGAAAGACTCTGCTCACAATCACAACCACACGTCAGCCAGACACTCTTATCACGCACTACTCTCTGCCTGTAACAGGCACAGAGACAATATGTAAGCACCAGCATGGAACAACACCCAGTGCATCCTCTCCGCCACATTAGACAATCCACACTATCATAACCAGACCGGGAGGTCCACTCACAAAACAGAATATCCCACCCTTCCGACAACCACCATTGCTCAGCTAAGCCACCAACACCCACACACGTCCTACACAGGGGTACACCCAACATCACAATACTGCCTCCTGTCACAGCACACAAACAATGGCAGGAATGAAAGACACAGGTCTGCCACAAGCATGGAATCAGAGCGCCGCCTGTCATGAGCCAAAGGTGCATCCTGACGTGGCAAATCAGATGATGCCGCAGGCATCCACTTACTATAATCACAATCAACAAACCGGCCGCCGCCGCCGCCGCCCCCCCCCCCCCCCCCCCCCAATACACCTTTCCTTACAACAATGTGTACCTTAACCTAACCCATATTGCGCCTTAACCTAACCCATATTGCGCCTTAACCTAACCCATATTGCGCCTTAACCTAACCCATATTGCGCCTTAACCTAACCCATATTGCGCCTTAACCTAACCCATATTGCGCCTTAACCTAACCCATATTGCGCCTTAACCTAACCCATATTGCGCCTTAACCTAACCCATATTGCGCCTTAACCTAACCCATATTGCGCCTTAACCTAACCCATATTGCGCCTTAACCTAACCCATATTGCGCCTTAACCTAACCCATATTGCGCCTTAACCTAACCCATATTGCGCCTTAACCTAACCCATATTGCGCCTTAACCTAACCTATATTGTCCCTTAACCTAACCCATATTGTCGCTTAACCTAACCTATATTGCGCCTTAACCTAACCCATATTGCGCCTTAACCTAACCCATATTGTCCCTTAACCTAACCCATATTGTCCCTTAACCTAACCTATATTGTCCCTTAACCTAACCTATATTGTCCCTTAACCTAACCCATATTGTCCCTTAACCTAACCTATATTGTCCCTTAACCTAACCTATATTGTCCCTTAACCTAACCTATATTGTCCCTTAACCTAACCTATATTGTCCCTTAACCTAACCTATATTGTCCCTTAACCTAACCTATATTGTCCCTTAACCTAACCTATATTGTCCCTTAACCTAACCCATATTGTCCCTTAACCTAACCGATATTGTCCCTTAACCTAACCTATATTGTCCCTTAACCTAACCTATATTGTCCCTTAACCTAACCTATATTGTCCCTTAACCTAACCTATATTGTCCCTTAACCTAACCTATATTGTCCCTTAACCTAACCTATATTGTCCCTTAACCTAACCTATATTGTCCCTTAACCTAACCTATATTGTCCCTTAACCTAACCTATATTGTCCCTTAACCTAACCTATATTGTCCCTTAACCTAACCTATATTGTCCCTTAACCTAACCTATATTGTCCCTTAACCTAACCCATATTGTCCCTTAACCTAACCCATATTGTCCCTTAACCTAACCCATATTGTCCCTTAACCTAACCCATATTGTCCCTTAACCTAACCTATATTGTCCCTTAACCTAACCCATATTGTCCCTTAACCTAACCCATATTGTACCGTAACCTAACCTATATTGTACCTTAACCTAACCTATATTGTACCTTAACCCAACACACGTTGGGCCTTAACCTGCTCTGTAATTGTCATACGACGCGTTAAATTAGTGTAGTGTTGCCTAACTGCAACCCCCGCAATATAGTTTGCTACTCGCACTGGCCCGGTCCCCAGAGTATCGCTTCATGTTAAACACCTTGCAGCTATACACTGTAATGCGGATGGCAGCAGGACGTACATGCTCAATGCCCTTCGCAGTTGTTCATTGGCATTCGCATGGCGAAGCACAGCCTACGTTGTGGTACGGCTTGTGTCAACTGTCCGCTGATGTTGTACGTCCAAATCACACACTGTACTGCACATTGGTCCTCATGTAACTGAATGATACATCGTGGTACATGTGTGACCGTACCACGACTGCGCCAACAACGGCGAACCATACGGTCCAAATATTGTGCACTCAGCTACGTGTCGTCTCCCTATAAGAGCTGGATTGAAGTATGGTATGCCGTGGATGGCGATCAGCATGAGCCGTCTGTTGATGTAGTGGCGCGTGTTGTCAGACGTAGTCGTCTCTTCTCACACACCGTGATAGCATGGTGCACTGCGTTCCACATCTGCGACATGCGACAGAGGCCGGTTGACAGTCGTTCGCGCAATGGACATCGCATACGTACGGGGGCCACCTTCCACGTGTTCGCGAAGCGTGCACATGTTGTTGCGTGTATGTGGGCAGACATAGTGTGTCGTGACACCTGACACAGGCATGCAACAATCGTTGAATTTGCAAATGGCGATGGACGTCTACGTTTGCTGGTGACGTTACGCAAATGAAGAACTGGTAAACCGTTGTGGTGCGGTTGTTCTCGCTAGAGGTGAATCAGTGATGGCGACGATCGGTTGAGCTACCAACCGGTTGTTTCAGCGATACCCACCATGCCCACGAACGTGAATGGCATGTGGGTGTGAAGCGATACGCGGCGGTGGCTGGGTGGGACCGTCCCCGGCCGGTGAGGGGGGGCCTCCCGGCGTGGCTGGCCGCGCGGTGCGTGGGCGCACGCGCTACAGCCGGCTGGTGGGGGCGGCCAGTGGCAGGCGCGCCGGCCGACGGAGGCGGCAGGCGGCGCAGCTGCGCGCCGGCGCACCCTGCACGCGGCGCCGTGCGGCCAAAGTAGGTCCTCGCGGGCCCGGTGCGAAGCGCGGTGGACATCTGCAGTGTGCTGGTCCGATTGAGGACTGTGTGCGCTGAGGATGCGCCGCCGCCCGGCGCTCGGCGCCGCGACGCCGTCTGCTGCTCGGTCGCCTCTGCGGTTCTCGCAGGTGGATTGTATCGCAGCTGTGCGGACGTGTTGGCGCGTGCGCTGTGCTGGGAGAGTTCGCTTCGGCACCCAAGTGGGGCTTTTGTCCTTCTGTGGCGCTGGCGTTGGAGCTGCCGGCCACCCGTAGGTGGCGCGTGTTGTCTCCCGCCGGCAATGCCACGACAGCACGCTCCCGGGCCTCTGTCGGCAGCGGCAAGCTCAGTTGGGAGCACGGGTGGTCGCACCTAAAGCGTCTACTCGCCAAACTCCGGGCGATTGCGCCTCTCTCGAACCCGACCAAGTACTTAGGACGGCGCTGCGCGCCGCCGGGACCTGAGAGGGTTTCGAGGTGTATTGTGCAGGGGAGCTCAGCCTCCTCCTGTTTGCAGAATAATTGAGCGGACGCTTGCGTGTTCGCGCGGGCCCCCGGGACACACTCCCGGGCGGCCGGCTGCTCAGCTCTAGTTGACGCAGCTCCCTGGTTGATCCTGCCAGTAGTCATATGCTTGTCTCAAAGATTAAGCCATGCATGTCTCAGTACAAGCCGCATTAAGGTGAAACCGCGAATGGCTCATTAAATCAGTTATGGTTCCTTAGATCGTACCCACGTTTACTTGGATAACTGTGGTAATTCTAGAGCTAATACATGCAAACAGAGTCCCGACCAGAGATGGAAGGGACGCTTTTATTAGATCAAAACCAATCGGTCGGCTCGTCCGGTCCGTTTGCCTTGGTGACTCTGAATAACTTTGGGCTGATCGCACGGTCCTCGTACCGGCGACGCATCTTTCAAATGTCTGCCTTATCAACTGTCGATGGTAGGTTCTGCGCCTACCATGGTTGTAACGGGTAACGGGGAATCAGGGTTCGATTCCGGAGAGGGAGCCTGAGAAACGGCTACCACATCCAAGGAAGGCAGCAGGCGCGCAAATTACCCACTCCCGGCACGGGGAGGTAGTGACGAAAAATAACGATACGGGACTCATCCGAGGCCCCGTAATCGGAATGAGTACACTTTAAATCCTTTAACGAGTATCTATTGGAGGGCAAGTCTGGTGCCAGCAGCCGCGGTAATTCCAGCTCCAATAGCGTATATTAAAGTTGTTGCGGTTAAAAAGCTCGTAGTTGGATTTGTGTCCCACGCTGTTGGTTCACCGCCCGTCGGTGTTTAACTGGCATGTATCGTGGGACGTCCTGCCGGTGGGGCGAGCTGAAGGCGTGCGACGCGCCTCGTGCGTGCTCGTGCGTCCCGAGGCGGACCCCGTTGCAATCCTACCAGGGTGCTCTTGAGTGAGTGTCTCGGTGGGCCGGCACGTTTACTTTGAACAAATTAGAGTGCTTAAAGCAGGCAAGCCCGCCTGAATACTGTGTGCATGGAATAATGGAATAGGACCTCGGTTCTATTTTGTTGGTTTTCGGAACCCGAGGTAATGATTAATAGGGACAGGCGGGGGCATTCGTATTGCGACGTTAGAGGTGAAATTCTTGGATCGTCGCAAGACGAACAGAAGCGAAAGCATTTGCCCAAGTATGTTTTCATTAATCAAGAACGAAAGTTAGAGGTTCGAAGGCGATCAGATACCGCCCTAGTTCTAACCATAAACGATGCCAGCCAGCGATCCGCCGCAGTTCCTCCCGATGACTCGGCGGGCAGCCTCCGGGAAACCAAAGCTTTTGGGTTCCGGGGGAAGTATGGTTGCAAAGCTGAAACTTAAAGGAATTGACGGAAGGGCACCACCAGGAGTGGAGCCTGCGGCTTAATTTGACTCAACACGGGAAACCTCACCAGGCCCGGACACCGGAAGGATTGACAGATTGATAGCTCTTTCTTGATTCGGTGGGTGGTGGTGCATGGCCGTTCTTAGTTGGTGGAGCGATTTGTCTGGTTAATTCCGATAACGAACGAGACTCTAGCCTGCTAACTAGTCGCGTGACATCCTTCGTGCTGTCAGCGATTACTTTTCTTCTTAGAGGGACAGGCGGCTTCTAGCCGCACGAGATTGAGCAATAACAGGTCTGTGATGCCCTTAGATGTTCTGGGCCGCACGCGCGCTACACTGAAGGAATCAGCGTGTCTTCCTAGGCCGAAAGGTCGGGGTAACCCGCTGAACCTCCTTCGTGCTAGGGATTGGGGCTTGCAATTGTTTCCCCATGAACGAGGAATTCCCAGTAAGCGCGAGTCATAAGCTCGCGTTGATTACGTCCCTGCCCTTTGTACACACCGCCCGTCCGCTACTACCGATTGAATGATTTAGTGAGGTCTTCGGACTGGTACGCGGCATTGACTCTGTCGTTGCCGATGCTACCGGAAAGATGACCAAACTTGATCATTTAGAGGAAGTAAAAGTCGTAACAAGGTTTCCGTAGGTGAACCTGCGGAAGGATCATTACCGACTAGACTGCATGTCTTTCGATGTGCGTGTCGTGTCGCGCAACACGCTACCTGTACGGCTCGCAGTAGCCGTGCGCCGCGTGCGGAACCACGCGTGCTTCTCAAAACTAACGCCAATGTTGTGTGGTACGAGCGCTGAAGCGCTGGAGCGGCTGGCCTGCGGCACCTGGCGCCTGGCGCCGGTTTTGAATGACTTTCGCCCGACTGCCTGTCCGCTCCGGTTGTGGAGCCGTACGACGCCCATCGGCCGTGAGGCTGTTGGACACAGAACGCTTGAACAGGGGGCCGCCACACGCCTACGTCCCGCCTATGCAACTGTCTTGAAAGAGACAGTGGAAACTAAGAAAAAGATCACCCAGGACGGTGGATCACTCGGCTCGTGGGTCGATGAAGAACGCAGCAAATTGCGCGTCGACATGTGAACTGCAGGACACATGAACATCGACGTTTCGAACGCACATTGCGGTCCATGGATTCCGTTCCCGGGCCACGTCTGGCTGAGGGTCGGCTACGTATACTGAAGCGCGCGGCGTTTGCCCCGCTTCGCAGACCTGGGAGCGTCGCGGCCGCCTGTGGGGCCGGCCGCGCCTCCTTAAACGTGCGATGCGCGCCCGTCGCCTGGCGGTTCGCATACCGGTACTTACTCGGTAGCGTGCACAGCCGGCTGGCGGTGTGGCGTGCGACACCTCGTACAACGACCTCAGAGCAGGCGAGACTACCCGCTGAATTTAAGCATATTACTAAGCGGAGGAAAAGAAACTAACAAGGATTCCCCCAGTAGCGGCGAGCGAACAGGGAAGAGTCCAGCACCGAACCCCGCAGGCTGCCGCCTGTCGTGGCATGTGGTGTTTGGGAGGGTCCACTACCCCGACGCCTCGCGCCGAGCCCAAGTCCAACTTGAATGAGGCCACGGCCCGTAGAGGGTGCCAGGCCCGTAGCGGCCCGGTGCGAGCGTCGGCGGGACCTCTCCTTCGAGTCGGGTTGCTTGAGAGTGCAGCTCCAAGTGGGTGGTAAACTCCATCTGAGACTAAATATGACCACGAGGACCGATAGCGAACAAGTACCGTGAGGGAAAGTTGAAAAGAACTTTGAAGAGAGAGTTCAAAAGTACGTGAAACCGTTCTGGGGTAAACGTGAGAAGTCCGAAAGGTCGAACGGGTGAGATTCACGCCCATCCGGCCACTGGCCTCCGCCCTCGGCAGATGGGGCCGGCCGCCCGCGCGGAGCAATCCGCGGCGGGGTCGTGTCCGGTTGCCTTTCCACTCGCCGCGGGGTGGGGCCGTTTCCGGTGTGCGGTGGGCCGCACTTCTCCCCTAGTAGGGACGTCGCGACCCGCTGGGTGCCGGCCTACGGCCCGGGTGCGCAGCCTGTCCTTCCGCGGGCCTCGGTTCGCGTCTGTTGGGCAGAGCCCCGGTGTCCTGGCTGGCTGCCCGGCGGTATATCTGGAGGAGTCGATTCGCCCCTTTGGGCGCTCGGGCTCCCGGCAAGCGCGCGCGGTTCTTCCCGGATGACGGGACCTACCTGGCCCGGCCCCGGACCCGCGCCGCTGTTGGCTCGGGATGCTCTCGGGCGGAATAATCGCTCCCGTCAGCGGCGCTTCAGCTTTGGACAATTTCACGACCCGTCTTGAAACACGGACCAAGGAGTCT
>NW_026048583.1:27500-32500 GCF_023864345.2 Schistocerca serialis cubense | reverse complement strand
ATATGCGACATTCCCGCTGTCCATATACATGAGCTGCGAGCTGTACCACGTACGAGCTACAGACGCGATCGCGTTGCTCTCTGTACGAATGCAGATGCTCAGCGGCAGCTAGGAGGCGCTCCATCCATGTCGGTACCGGTGAGCGTTGCACTCGCAGTCGCAAAAACGTACGGCAAGTATATTACTCGGAAGAGTCAATGACAGTCCAAGCCCCCCCTGCGTGGGAAGAGTCTTTCTAGGCCATGACCCACCAGAAGGGCGCAGCGTCCCCCACCCCAGACATGTGACGTCACACTATCGGTATTGACGACTAGACTGATTCCTTATAATCATTTGCCATACACCGGTGGAAGCTGCCGAGACGAGTAACTACATGGCGGCCTCGCCGTGTCACTAATGTACAGAGATACAACAGTTTCGACTGGAACCGGATGAAACGTATACACGGCGCTGATTAGTAATAGATAGAGCCATCAAAATACAGATAATGTATACAACTGTCCGTATACATGCTGAAAGACTCTGCTCACAATCACAACCACACGTCAGCCAGACACTCTTATCACGCACTACTCTCTGCTGTAACAGGCACAGAGACAATATGTAAGCACCAGCATGGAACAACACCCAGTGCATCCTCTCCGCCACATTAGACAATCCACACTATCATAACCAGACCGGGAGGTCCACTCACAAAACAGAATATCCCACCCTTCCGACAACCACCATTGCTCAGCTAAGCCACCAACACCCACACACGTCCTACACAGGGGTACACCCAACATCACAATACTGCCTCCTGTCACAGCACACAAACAATGGCAGGAATGAAAGACACAGGTCTGCCACAAGCATGGAATCAGAGCGCCGCCTGTCATGAGCCAAAGGTGCATCCTGACGTGGCAAATCAGATGATGCCGCAGGCATCCACTTACTATAATCACAATCAACAAACCGGCCGCCGCCGCCGCCGCCCCCCCCCCCCCCCCCCCCAATACACCTTTCCTTACAACAATGTGTACCTTAACCTAACCCATATTGCGCCTTAACCTAACCCATATTGCGCCTTAACCTAACCCATATTGCGCCTTAACCTAACCCATATTGCGCCTTAACCTAACCCATATTGCGCCTTAACCTAACCCATATTGCGCCTTAACCTAACCCATATTGCGCCTTAACCTAACCCATATTGCGCCTTAACCTAACCCATATTGCGCCTTAACCTAACCCATATTGCGCCTTAACCTAACCCATATTGCGCCTTAACCTAACCCATATTGCGCCTTAACCTAACCCATATTGCGCCTTAACCTAACCCATATTGCGCCTTAACCTAACCCATATTGCGCCTTAACCTAACCTATATTGTCCCTTAACCTAACCCATATTGTCGCTTAACCTAACCTATATTGCGCCTTAACCTAACCCATATTGCGCCTTAACCTAACCCATATTGTCCCTTAACCTAACCCATATTGTCCCTTAACCTAACCTATATTGTCCCTTAACCTAACCTATATTGTCCCTTAACCTAACCCATATTGTCCCTTAACCTAACCTATATTGTCCCTTAACCTAACCTATATTGTCCCTTAACCTAACCTATATTGTCCCTTAACCTAACCTATATTGTCCCTTAACCTAACCTATATTGTCCCTTAACCTAACCTATATTGTCCCTTAACCTAACCTATATTGTCCCTTAACCTAACCCATATTGTCCCTTAACCTAACCGATATTGTCCCTTAACCTAACCTATATTGTCCCTTAACCTAACCTATATTGTCCCTTAACCTAACCTATATTGTCCCTTAACCTAACCTATATTGTCCTTAACCTAACCTATATTGTCCCTTAACCTAACCTATATTGTCCCTTAACCTAACCTATATTGTCCCTTAACCTAACCTATATTGTCCCTTAACCTAACCTATATTGTCCCTTAACCTAACCTATATTGTCCCTTAACCTAACCTATATTGTCCCTTAACCTAACCTATATTGTCCCTTAACCTAACCCATATTGTCCCTTAACCTAACCCATATTGTCCCTTAACCTAACCCATATTGTCCCTTAACCTAACCCATATTGTCCCTTAACCTAACCTATATTGTCCCTTAACCTAACCCATATTGTCCCTTAACCTAACCCATATTGTACCGTAACCTAACCTATATTGTACCTTAACCTAACCTATATTGTACCTTAACCCAACACACGTTGGGCCTTAACCTGCTCTGTAATTGTCATACGACGCGTTAAATTAGTGTAGTGTTGCCTAACTGCAACCCCCGCAATATAGTTTGCTACTCGCACTGCCCGGTCCCCAGAGTATCGCTTCATGTTAAACACCTTGCAGCTATACACTGTAATGCGGATGGCAGCAGGACGTACATGCTCAATGCCCTTCGCAGTTGTTCATTGGCATTCGCATGGCGAAGCACAGCCTACGTTGTGGTACGGCTTGTGTCAACTGTCCGCTGATGTTGTACGTCCAAATCACACACTGTACTGCACATTGGTCCTCATGTACTGAATGATACATCGTGGTACATGTGTGACCGTACCACGACTGCGCCAACAACGGCGAACCATACGGTCCAAATATTGTGCACTCAGCTACGTGTCGTCTCCCTATAAGAGCTGGATTGAAGTATGGTATGCCGTGGATGGCGATCAGCATGAGCCGTCTGTTGATGTAGTGGCGCGTGTTGTCAGACGTAGTCGTCTCTTCTCACACACCGTGATAGCATGGTGCACTGCGTTCCACATCTGCGACATGCGACAGAGGCCGGTTGACAGTCGTTCGCGCAATGGACATCGCATACGTACGGGGGCCACCTTCCACGTGTTCGCGAAGCGTGCACATGTTGTTGCGTGTATGTGGGCAGACATAGTGTGTCGTGACACCTGACACAGGCATGCAACAATCGTTGAATTTGCAAATGGCGATGGACGTCTACGTTTGCTGGTGACGTTACGCAAATGAAGAACTGGTAAACCGTTGTGGTGCGGTTGTTCTCGCTAGAGGTGAATCAGTGATGGCGACGATCGGTTGAGCTACCAACCGGTTGTTTCAGCGATACCCACCATGCCCACGAACGTGAATGGCATGTGGGTGTGAAGCGATACGCGGCGGTGGCTGGGTGGGACCGTCCCCGGCCGGTGAGGGGGGGCCTCCCGGCGTGCTGGCCGCGCGGTGCGTGGGCGCACGCGCTACAGCCGGCTGGTGGGGGCGGCCAGTGGCAGGCGCGCCGGCCGACGGAGGCGGCAGGCGGCGCAGCTGCGCGCCGGCGCACCCTGCACGCGGCGCCGTGCGGCCAAAGTAGGTCCTCGCGGGCCCGGTGCGAAGCGCGGTGGACATCTGCAGTGTGCTGGTCCGATTGAGGACTGTGTGCGCTGAGGATGCGCCGCCGCCCGGCGCTCGGCGCCGCGACGCCGTCTGCTGCTCGGTCGCCTCTGCGGTTCTCGCAGGTGGATTGTATCGCAGCTGTGCGGACGTGTTGGCGCGTGCGCTGTGCTGGGAGAGTTCGCTTCGGCACCCAAGTGGGGCTTTTGTCCTTCTGTGGCGCTGGCGTTGGAGCTGCCGGCCACCGTAGGTGGCGCGTGTTGTCTCCCGCCGGCAATGCCACGACAGCACGCTCCCGGGCCTCTGTCGGCAGCGGCAAGCTCAGTTGGGAGCACGGGTGGTCGCACCTAAAGCGTCTACTCGCCAAACTCCGGGCGATTGCGCCCCTCTCGAACCCGACCAAGTACTTAGGACGGCGCTGCGCGCCGCCGGGACCTGAGAGGGTTTCGAGGTGTATTGTGCAGGGGAGCTCAGCCTCCTCCTGTTTGCAGAATAATTGAGCGGACGCTTGCGTGTTCGCGCGGGCCCCCGGGACACACTCCCGGGCGGCCGGCTGCTCAGCTCTAGTTGACGCAGCTCCCTGGTTGATCCTGCCAGTAGTCATATGCTTGTCTCAAAGATTAAGCCATGCATGTCTCAGTACAAGCCGCATTAAGGTGAAACCGCGAATGGCTCATTAAATCAGTTATGGTTCCTTAGATCGTACCCACGTTACTTGGATAACTGTGGTAATTCTAGAGCTAATACATGCAAACAGAGTCCCGACCAGAGATGGAAGGGACGCTTTTATTAGATCAAAACCAATCGGTCGGCTCGTCCGGTCCGTTTGCCTTGGTGACTCTGAATAACTTTGGGCTGATCGCACGGTCCTCGTACCGGCGACGCATCTTTCAAATGTCTGCCTTATCAACTGTCGATGGTAGGTTCTGCGCCTACCATGGTTGTAACGGGTAACGGGGAATCAGGGTTCGATTCCGGAGAGGGAGCCTGAGAAACGGCTACCACATCCAAGGAAGGCAGCAGGCGCGCAAATTACCCACTCCCGGCACGGGGAGGTAGTGACGAAAAATAACGATACGGGACTCATCCGAGGCCCCGTAATCGGAATGAGTACACTTTAAATCCTTTAACGAGTATCTATTGGAGGGCAAGTCTGGTGCCAGCAGCCGCGGTAATTCCAGCTCCAATAGCGTATATTAAAGTTGTTGCGGTTAAAAAGCTCGTAGTTGGATTTGTGTCCCACGCTGTTGGTTCACCGCCCGTCGGTGTTTAACTGGCATGTATCGTGGGACGTCCTGCCGGTGGGGCGAGCTGAAGGCGTGCGACGCGCCTCGTGCGTGCTCGTGCGTCCCGAGGCGGACCCCGTTGCAATCCTACCAGGGTGCTCTTGAGTGAGTGTCTCGGTGGGCCGGCACGTTTACTTTGAACAAATTAGAGTGCTTAAAGCAGGCAAGCCCGCCTGAATACTGTGTGCATGGAATAATGGAATAGGACCTCGGTTCTATTTTGTTGGTTTTCGGAACCCGAGGTAATGATTAATAGGGACAGGCGGGGGCATTCGTATTGCGACGTTAGAGGTGAAATTCTTGGATCGTCGCAAGACGAACAGAAGCGAAAGCATTTGCCAAGTATGTTTTCATTAATCA
>NW_026048583.1:15000-20000 GCF_023864345.2 Schistocerca serialis cubense | reverse complement strand
AGCACCAGCATGGAACAACACCCAGTGCATCCTCTCCGCCACATTAGACAATCCACACTATCATAACCAGACCGGGAGGTCCACTCACAAAACAGAATATCCCACCCTTCCGACAACCACCATTGCTCAGCTAAGCCACCAACACCCACACACGTCCTACACAGGGGTACACCCAACATCACAATACTGCCTCCTGTCACAGCACACAAACAATGGCAGGAATGAAAGACACAGGTCTGCCACAAGCATGGAATCAGAGCGCCGCCTGTCATGAGCCAAAGGTGCATCCTGACGTGGCAAATCAGATGATGCCGCAGGCATCCACTTACTATAATCACAATCAACAAACCGGCCGCCGCCGCCGCCGCCCCCCCCCCCCCCCCCCCCCAATACACCTTTCCTTACAACAATGTGTACCTTAACCTAACCCATATTGCGCCTTAACCTAACCCATATTGCGCCTTAACCTAACCCATATTGCGCCTTAACCTAACCCATATTGCGCCTTAACCTAACCCATATTGCGCCTTAACCTAACCCATATTGCGCCTTAACCTAACCCATATTGCGCCTTAACCTAACCCATATTGCGCCTTAACCTAACCCATATTGCGCCTTAACCTAACCCATATTGCGCCTTAACCTAACCCATATTGCGCCTTAACCTAACCCATATTGCGCCTTAACCTAACCCATATTGCGCCTTAACCTAACCCATATTGCGCCTTAACCTAACCCATATTGCGCCTTAACCTAACCTATATTGTCCCTTAACCTAACCCATATTGTCGCTTAACCTAACCTATATTGCGCCTTAACCTAACCCATATTGCGCCTTAACCTAACCCATATTGTCCCTTAACCTAACCCATATTGTCCCTTAACCTAACCTATATTGTCCCTTAACCTAACCTATATTGTCCCTTAACCTAACCCATATTGTCCCTTAACCTAACCTATATTGTCCCTTAACCTAACCTATATTGTCCCTTAACCTAACCTATATTGTCCCTTAACCTAACCTATATTGTCCCTTAACCTAACCTATATTGTCCCTTAACCTAACCTATATTGTCCCTTAACCTAACCTATATTGTCCCTTAACCTAACCCATATTGTCCCTTAACCTAACCGATATTGTCCCTTAACCTAACCTATATTGTCCCTTAACCTAACCTATATTGTCCCTTAACCTAACCTATATTGTCCCTTAACCTAACCTATATTGTCCCTTAACCTAACCTATATTGTCCCTTAACCTAACCTATATTGTCCCTTAACCTAACCTATATTGTCCCTTAACCTAACCTATATTGTCCCTTAACCTAACCTATATTGTCCCTTAACCTAACCTATATTGTCCCTTAACCTAACCTATATTGTCCCTTAACCTAACCTATATTGTCCCTTAACCTAACCCATATTGTCCCTTAACCTAACCCATATTGTCCCTTAACCTAACCCATATTGTCCCTTAACCTAACCCATATTGTCCCTTAACCTAACCTATATTGTCCCTTAACCTAACCCATATTGTCCCTTAACCTAACCCATATTGTACCGTAACCTAACCTATATTGTACCTTAACCTAACCTATATTGTACCTTAACCCAACACACGTTGGGCCTTAACCTGCTCTGTAATTGTCATACGACGCGTTAAATTAGTGTAGTGTTGCCTAACTGCAACCCCCGCAATATAGTTTGCTACTCGCACTGCCCGGTCCCCAGAGTATCGCTTCATGTTAAACACCTTGCAGCTATACACTGTAATGCGGATGGCAGCAGGACGTACATGCTCAATGCCCTTCGCAGTTGTTCATTGGCATTCGCATGGCGAAGCACAGCCTACGTTGTGGTACGGCTTGTGTCAACTGTCCGCTGATGTTGTACGTCCAAATCACACACTGTACTGCACATTGGTCCTCATGTACTGAATGATACATCGTGGTACATGTGTGACCGTACCACGACTGCGCCAACAACGGCGAACCATACGGTCCAAATATTGTGCACTCAGCTACGTGTCGTCTCCCTATAAGAGCTGGATTGAAGTATGGTATGCCGTGGATGGCGATCAGCATGAGCCGTCTGTTGATGTAGTGGCGCGTGTTGTCAGACGTAGTCGTCTCTTCTCACACACCGTGATAGCATGGTGCACTGCGTTCCACATCTGCGACATGCGACAGAGGCCGGTTGACAGTCGTTCGCGCAATGGACATCGCATACGTACGGGGGCCACCTTCCACGTGTTCGCGAAGCGTGCACATGTTGTTGCGTGTATGTGGGCAGACATAGTGTGTCGTGACACCTGACACAGGCATGCAACAATCGTTGAATTTGCAAATGGCGATGGACGTCTACGTTTGCTGGTGACGTTACGCAAATGAAGAACTGGTAAACCGTTGTGGTGCGGTTGTTCTCGCTAGAGGTGAATCAGTGATGGCGACGATCGGTTGAGCTACCAACCGGTTGTTTCAGCGATACCCACCATGCCCACGAACGTGAATGGCATGTGGGTGTGAAGCGATACGCGGCGGTGGCTGGGTGGGACCGTCCCCGGCCGGTGAGGGGGGGCCTCCCGGCGTGCTGGCCGCGCGGTGCGTGGGCGCACGCGCTACAGCCGGCTGGTGGGGGCGGCCAGTGGCAGGCGCGCCGGCCGACGGAGGCGGCAGGCGGCGCAGCTGCGCGCCGGCGCACCCTACACGCGGCGCCGTGCGGCCAAAGTAGGTCCTCGCGGGCCCGGTGCGAAGCGCGGTGGACATCTGCAGTGTGCTGGTCCGATTGAGGACTGTGTGCGCTGAGGATGCGCCGCCGCCCGGCGCTCGGCGCCGCGACGCCGTCTGCTGCTCGGTCGCCTCTGCGGTTCTCGCAGGTGGATTGTATCGCAGCTGTGCGGACGTGTTGGCGCGTGCGCTGTGCTGGGAGAGTTCGCTTCGGCACCCAAGTGGGGCTTTTGTCCTTCTGTGGCGCTGGCGTTGGAGCTGCCGGCCACCGTAGGTGGCGCGTGTTGTCTCCCGCCGGCAATGCCACGACAGCACGCTCCCGGGCCTCTGTCGGCAGCGGCAAGCTCAGTTGGGAGCACGGGTGGTCGCACCTAAAGCGTCTACTCGCCAAACTCCGGGCGATTGCGCCCCTCTCGAACCCGACCAAGTACTTAGGACGGCGCTGCGCGCCGCCGGGACCTGAGAGGGTTTCGAGGTGTATTGTGCAGGGGAGCTCAGCCTCCTCCTGTTTGCAGAATAATTGAGCGGACGCTTGCGTGTTCGCGCGGGCCCCCGGGACACACTCCCGGGCGGCCGGCTGCTCAGCTCTAGTTGACGCAGCTCCCTGGTTGATCCTGCCAGTAGTCATATGCTTGTCTCAAAGATTAAGCCATGCATGTCTCAGTACAAGCCGCATTAAGGTGAAACCGCGAATGGCTCATTAAATCAGTTATGGTTCCTTAGATCGTACCCACGTTACTTGGATAACTGTGGTAATTCTAGAGCTAATACATGCAAACAGAGTCCCGACCAGAGATGGAAGGGACGCTTTTATTAGATCAAAACCAATCGGTCGGCTCGTCCGGTCCGTTTGCCTTGGTGACTCTGAATAACTTTGGGCTGATCGCACGGTCCTCGTACCGGCGACGCATCTTTCAAATGTCTGCCTTATCAACTGTCGATGGTAGGTTCTGCGCCTACCATGGTTGTAACGGGTAACGGGGAATCAGGGTTCGATTCCGGAGAGGGAGCCTGAGAAACGGCTACCACATCCAAGGAAGGCAGCAGGCGCGCAAATTACCCACTCCCGGCACGGGGAGGTAGTGACGAAAAATAACGATACGGGACTCATCCGAGGCCCCGTAATCGGAATGAGTACACTTTAAATCCTTTAACGAGTATCTATTGGAGGGCAAGTCTGGTGCCAGCAGCCGCGGTAATTCCAGCTCCAATAGCGTATATTAAAGTTGTTGCGGTTAAAAAGCTCGTAGTTGGATTTGTGTCCCACGCTGTTGGTTCACCGCCCGTCGGTGTTTAACTGGCATGTATCGTGGGACGTCCTGCCGGTGGGGCGAGCTGAAGGCGTGCGACGCGCCTCGTGCGTGCTCGTGCGTCCCGAGGCGGACCCCGTTGCAATCCTACCAGGGTGCTCTTGAGTGAGTGTCTCGGTGGGCCGGCACGTTTACTTTGAACAAATTAGAGTGCTTAAAGCAGGCAAGCCCGCCTGAATACTGTGTGCATGGAATAATGGAATAGGACCTCGGTTCTATTTTGTTGGTTTTCGGAACCCGAGGTAATGATTAATAGGGACAGGCGGGGGCATTCGTATTGCGACGTTAGAGGTGAAATTCTTGGATCGTCGCAAGACGAACAGAAGCGAAAGCATTTGCCAAGTATGTTTTCATTAATCAAGAACGAAAGTTAGAGGTTCGAAGGCGATCAGATACCGCCCTAGTTCTAACCATAAACGATGCCAGCCAGCGATCCGCCGCAGTTCCTCCGATGACTCGGCGGGCAGCCTCCGGGAAACCAAAGCTTTTGGGTTCCGGGGGAAGTATGGTTGCAAAGCTGAAACTTAAAGGAATTGACGGAAGGGCACCACCAGGAGTGGAGCCTGCGGCTTAATTTGACTCAACACGGGAAACCTCACCAGGCCCGGACACCGGAAGGATTGACAGATTGATAGCTCTTTCTTGATTCGGTGGGTGGTGGTGCATGGCCGTTCTTAGTTGGTGGAGCGATTTGTCTGGTTAATTCCGATAACGAACGAGACTCTAGCCTGCTAACTAGTCGCGTGACATCCTTCGTGCTGTCAGCGATTACTTTTCTTCTTAGAGGGACAGGCGGCTTCTAGCCGCACGAGATTGAGCAATAACAGGTCTGTGATGCCCTTAGATGTTCTGGGCCGCACGCGCGCTACACTGAAGGAATCAGCGTGTCTTCCTAGGCCGAAAGGTCGGGGTAACCCGCTGAACCTCCTTCGTGCTAGGGATTGGGGCTTGCAATTGTTCCCCA
>NW_026048583.1:5000-7500 GCF_023864345.2 Schistocerca serialis cubense | reverse complement strand
TATTGCGCCTTAACCTAACCCATATTGCGCCTTAACCTAACCCATATTGCGCCTTAACCTAACCCATATTGCGCCTTAACCTAACCCATATTGCGCCTTAACCTAACCCATATTGCGCCTTAACCTAACCCATATTGCGCCTTAACCTAACCTATATTGTCCCTTAACCTAACCCATATTGTCGCTTAACCTAACCTATATTGCGCCTTAACCTAACCCATATTGCGCCTTAACCTAACCCATATTGTCCCTTAACCTAACCCATATTGTCCCTTAACCTAACCTATATTGTCCCTTAACCTAACCTATATTGTCCCTTAACCTAACCCATATTGTCCCTTAACCTAACCTATATTGTCCCTTAACCTAACCTATATTGTCCCTTAACCTAACCTATATTGTCCCTTAACCTAACCTATATTGTCCCTTAACCTAACCTATATTGTCCCTTAACCTAACCTATATTGTCCCTTAACCTAACCTATATTGTCCCTTAACCTAACCCATATTGTCCCTTAACCTAACCGATATTGTCCCTTAACCTAACCTATATTGTCCCTTAACCTAACCTATATTGTCCCTTAACCTAACCTATATTGTCCCTTAACCTAACCTATATTGTCCCTTAACCTAACCTATATTGTCCCTTAACCTAACCTATATTGTCCCTTAACCTAACCTATATTGTCCCTTAACCTAACCTATATTGTCCCTTAACCTAACCTATATTGTCCCTTAACCTAACCTATATTGTCCCTTAACCTAACCTATATTGTCCCTTAACCTAACCTATATTGTCCCTTAACCTAACCCATATTGTCCCTTAACCTAACCCATATTGTCCCTTAACCTAACCCATATTGTCCCTTAACCTAACCCATATTGTCCCTTAACCTAACCTATATTGTCCCTTAACCTAACCCATATTGTCCCTTAACCTAACCCATATTGTACCGTAACCTAACCTATATTGTACCTTAACCTAACCTATATTGTACCTTAACCCAACACACGTTGGGCCTTAACCTGCTCTGTAATTGTCATACGACGCGTTAAATTAGTGTAGTGTTGCCTAACTGCAACCCCCGCAATATAGTTTGCTACTCGCACTGCCCGGTCCCCAGAGTATCGCTTCATGTTAAACACCTTGCAGCTATACACTGTAATGCGGATGGCAGCAGGACGTACATGCTCAATGCCCTTCGCAGTTGTTCATTGGCATTCGCATGGCGAAGCACAGCCTACGTTGTGGTACGGCTTGTGTCAACTGTCCGCTGATGTTGTACGTCCAAATCACACACTGTACTGCACATTGGTCCTCATGTACTGAATGATACATCGTGGTACATGTGTGACCGTACCACGACTGCGCCAACAACGGCGAACCATACGGTCCAAATATTGTGCACTCAGCTACGTGTCGTCTCCCTATAAGAGCTGGATTGAAGTATGGTATGCCGTGGATGGCGATCAGCATGAGCCGTCTGTTGATGTAGTGGCGCGTGTTGTCAGACGTAGTCGTCTCTTCTCACACACCGTGATAGCATGGTGCACTGCGTTCCACATCTGCGACATGCGACAGAGGCCGGTTGACAGTCGTTCGCGCAATGGACATCGCATACGTACGGGGGCCACCTTCCACGTGTTCGCGAAGCGTGCACATGTTGTTGCGTGTATGTGGGCAGACATAGTGTGTCGTGACACCTGACACAGGCATGCAACAATCGTTGAATTTGCAAATGGCGATGGACGTCTACGTTTGCTGGTGACGTTACGCAAATGAAGAACTGGTAAACCGTTGTGGTGCGGTTGTTCTCGCTAGAGGTGAATCAGTGATGGCGACGATCGGTTGAGCTACCAACCGGTTGTTTCAGCGATACCCACCATGCCCACGAACGTGAATGGCATGTGGGTGTGAAGCGATACGCGGCGGTGGCTGGGTGGGACCGTCCCCGGCCGGTGAGGGGGGGCCTCCCGGCGTGCTGGCCGCGCGGTGCGTGGGCGCACGCGCTACAGCCGGCTGGTGGGGGCGGCCAGTGGCAGGCGCGCCGGCCGACGGAGGCGGCAGGCGGCGCAGCTGCGCGCCGGCGCACCCTGCACGCGGCGCCGTGCGGCCAAAGTAGGTCCTCGCGGGCCCGGTGCGAAGCGCGGTGGACATCTGCAGTGTGCTGGTCCGATTGAGGACTGTGTGCGCTGAGGATGCGCCGCCGCCCGGCGCTCGGCGCCGCGACGCCGTCTGCTGCTCGGTCGCCTCTGCGGTTCTCGCAGGTGGATTGTATCGCAGCTGTGCGGACGTGTTGGCGCGTGCGCTGTGCTGGGAGAGTTCGCTTCGGCACCCAAGTGGGGCTTTTGTCCTTCTGTGGCGCTGGCGTTGGAGCTGCCGGCCACCGTAGGTGGCGCGTGTTGTCTCCCGCCGGCAATGCCACGACAGCACGCTCCCGGGCCTCTGTCGGCAGCGGCAAGCTCAGTTGGGAGCACGGGTGGTCGCACCTAAAGCGTC
>NW_026048582.1:0-38291 GCF_023864345.2 Schistocerca serialis cubense | reverse complement strand
AAGGGTGCAAATACGCCGGTTCTCGTCCGATCACCGACGTTGGGCTTGGATGGGTGGCCGCCTCGCCTGGGAGCACAGGGCGCTGTTGGCTAGAATCTATGTTTTCTCGTTTTCGGTGCAGCTCGTCATGTTATTTCCTTCGATTCACATCCCACAAGCTCCTCAAGTGCTGCAAGTCTGCAAGTCTCGAGACGCTACGCTAGACGCTTGCTTCCGGCCCCTCATGTACCATGCCACAGGCGCCAAAGCGTTCGGCTGGCCGATGGCCCCTGTACGCCCGCTCGCGCCACAGCAGTCACTGTGCTTGCAGGGAATGCCGCGCCGCCGAATAACGTTTGGCGCGCAATCCGTTTATGGACAGAGAATGCTAAAAGTGGCCGTTCGACCGTTATTACGGAAATCGTAGCCAAGTTAGATGGCCTGAGCCATCTCGCGGCTGCCGCTGTTATTACGAGTGCCACGCGGTTGAAGAGCAGTGCGCTGGCTCTGGCTTTCGACGCCGTTTCCTAGTGTATTTTGCCGCTTCTAGTGCAGGCATCATCGGTTATGAGAAGTTGGTAAATTACTCGTAGTGAGTACTTATCGTCCAACACGAGGAGAATCTTTGATTGTAATGGAGGTTAGCACCGGGGACAGCGCGAACGCAGTCCCGACTACCAAAAATTATGCGCCCGAGTTACTCGCATTTGGAGTAATCGCGGGGGTCAGCTCGACCGAAGTGCAATGGACAAGCCTCACCCCGGAGGAACCGCCTTCATGATCACGGTATCCTCTACGCCAGGTAAGTATGCTTCTCCTCGGCCACAGGCGAATATTTGTAATGCGTCGCGCTATCGTAGTGGAACGAGAACTCTTGACGTTGTCGCATTCGGCGAAGAGCATGGTGCCGTGAATGTACTTGCTTCCTTAGAAACGCGCTGTTCGCCGTCGAGTTAGCAGGCAGACAGGCACAATAACGGCCTTCTGCAGAAAGCGATGCATTTTTCGTGCGGGAGACATCGCGACTCGCGGCGCCGGCCGTTGCTGGGGTTAAGTTACTGCACCCTCCGGGAGATGGCGGGCCATGTCGGGGTTACCGCCTTCGAGTCACCCTCTCCGCCTGAAAGTCGCCCTCTTTCTCGGCCGGTGTCAAAACGGCAAATGAGATTTGCTGAATGACCTGTTTCTTCCAGCCACAGTGCAAGCCACAAAATCAATTATTTCTCTTGCCTTTGCTCCCTCCGTGGGAGCCCATAGTGCTAGGAAATACGGCAGCATTGTCAATCGCCCTTGTCTGTCGCTGAGCAACCGAAGGACCAAGCTCAGACTATCAGATGTTCTAAGGAAGCTGTATGCACTCGTGGGTGCTGTACACGAGGGACGAACATCACGTCAGCAGGCTCTTGAGGAAAGGCAATAATCAGCAAAAACTGCAACTTACCCCATTGGACGCTGATGGAACAGAAGACACTTGAAGGTAAGGTAACACTTCTTTTTTTCTGTTCATCTCGAGCACGATCTGGAAAGCTCGGACGAAATTTGTGTTCTCTTTAATTCAGAATGTGGAGATATTTCCTTCACGCATATGAAAGTATAATGCTTCATTATTTAAGCTAGATGGAAAAGTTTAGGGGAAGTAATTAATTCGTTTAGGCTGCACCACTACTAGGTAGCACTGTCAAAACAATGCCATTGCCATCTAATGGCAACACAGCTTGCTGCAGATTAATTTTGCGGCATTTCATAAATGATTAATATCTTATGACTATGGTGACGCTATGAGTAGTTTTATATGGGCAAACATTTGAAACTACTGCAGGCATTACGTTCACCCCTCTCTGCCTCTTTGCTTGGACATGGAGTAAGTAAGGATAAATTAAATTGCTTGTTTTTGAAGTAGTAACAGTTCTGAAGTGTAAAGAAATGATATTAAACAAGACAGTGTATTTTTTTTCCGATTGTAGTGATTCAACAACGAATTTATTTATTCCTACCTACCTCTGCAATTAGTGTACGTGAGTATTTCATTGGAATTGTTGCAATCGAAACCGAGCTTAATAATTTCATGCGGCCGTTTTCAGTCCTCCTCGTGCTTTAATTGCTCATTTCCAAGCGTTATTTTAGGTTGCCTGCAAAGTTGTCAGATGAAACACAACCACTGCGACGAAAGGCCATTCCTTGGAGCAGGTAGACGCCAACTGCGGCGGGAAACTGTCGTGGCCAGGAAGATATTCACTGTGTGTGGAAGTTAAGTGAGGATCCGAAGCTGACTTGCCAGCACGCGTTGCAGCATTCACTCGCCAACGGCAACGGGGTAAGAGAAGGGTGCAAATACGCCGGTTCTCGTCCGATCACCGACGTTGGGCTTGGATGGGTGGCCGCCTCGCCTGGGAGCACAGGGCGCTGTTGGCTAGAATCTATGTTTCTCGTTTTCGGTGCAGCTCGTCATGTTATTTCCTTCGAT
Organism: Schistocerca serialis cubense; assembly: GCF_023864345.2. Taxonomy (NCBI): domain Eukaryota; kingdom Metazoa; phylum Arthropoda; class Insecta; order Orthoptera; family Acrididae; genus Schistocerca; species Schistocerca serialis. The sequence goes on along the minus strand of NW_026048582.1, from coordinate 35,848 downwards.
TCACATCCCCACAAGCTCCTCAAGTGCTGCAAGTCTGCAAGTCTCGAGACGCTACGCTAGACGCTTGCTTCCGGCCCCTCATGTACCATGCCACAGGCGCCAAAGCGTTCGGCTGGCCGATGGCCCCTGTACGCCCGCTCGCGCCACAGCAGTCACTGTGCTTGCAGGGAATGCCGCGCCGCCGAATAACGTTTGGCGCGCAATCCGTTTATGGACAGAGAATGCTAAAAGTGGCCGTTCGACCGTTATTACGGAAATCGTAGCCAAGTTAGATGGCCTGAGCCATCTCGCGGCTGCCGCTGTTATTACGAGTGCCACGCGGTTGAAGAGCAGTGCGCTGGCTCTGGCTTTCGACGCCGTTTCCTAGTGTATTTTGCCGCTTCTAGTGCAGGCATCATCGGTTATGAGAAGTTGGTAAATTACTCGTAGTGAGTACTTATCGTCCGAGGAGAATCTTTGATTGTAATGGAGGTTAGCACCGGGACAGCGCGAACGCAGTCCCGACTACCAAAAATTATGCGCCCGAGTTACTCGCATTTGGAGTAATCGCGGGGGTCAGCTCGACCGAAGTGCAATGGACAAGCCTCACCCCGGAGGAACCGCCTTCATGATCACGGTATCCTCTACGCCCAGGTAAGTATGCTTCTCCTCGGCCACAGGCGAATATTTGTAATGCGTCGCGCTATCGTAGTGGAACGAGAACTCTTGACGTTGTCGCATTCGGCGAAGAGCATGGTGCCGTGAATGTACTTGCTTCCTTAGAAACGCGCTGTTCGCCGTCGAGTTAGCAGGCAGACAGGCACAATAACGGCCTTCTGCAGAAAGCGATGCATTTTTCGTGCGGGAGACATCGCGACTCGCGGCGCCGGCCGTTGCTGGGGTTAAGTTACTGCACCCTCCGGGAGATGGCGGGCCATGTCGGGGTTACCGCCTTCGAGTCACCCTCTCCGCCTGAAAGTCGCCCTCTTTCTCGGCCGGTGTCAAAACGAAATGCAAATGAATTTGCTGAATGACTGTTTCTTCCAGCCACAGTGCAAGCCACAAAATCAATTATTTCTCTTGCCTTTGCTCCCTCCGTGGGAGCCCATAGTGCTAGGAAATACGGCAGCATTGTCAATCGCCCTTGTCTGTCGCTGAGCAACCGAAGGACCAAGCTCAGACTATCAGATGTTCTAAGGAAGCTGTATGCACTCGTGGGTGCTGTACACGAGGGACGAACATCACGTCAGCAGGCTCTTGAGGAAAGGCAATAATCAGCAAAAACTGCAACTTACCCCATTGGACGCTGATGGAACAGAAGACACTTGAAGGTAAGGTAACACTTCTTTTTTCTGTTCATCTCGAGCACGATCTGGAAAGCTCGGACGAAATTTGTGTTCTCTTTAATTCAGAATGTGGAGATATTTCCTTCACGCATATGAAAGTATAATGCTTCATTATTTAAGCTAGATGGAAAAGTTTAGGGGAAGTAATTAATTCGTTTAGGCTGCACCACTACTAGGTAGCACTGTCAAAACAATGCCATTGCCATCTAATGGCAACACAGCTTGCTGCAGATTAATTTTGCGGCATTTCATAAATGATTAATATCTTATGACTATGGTGACGCTATGAGTAGTTTTATATGGGCAAACATTTGAAACTACTGCAGGCATTACGTTCACCCCTCTCTTGCCTCTTTGCTTGGACATGGAGTAAGTAAGGATAAATTAAATTGCTTGTTTTTGAAGTAGTAACAGTTCTGAAGTGTAAAGAAATGATATTAAACAAGACAGTGTATTTTTTTTCCGATTGTAGTGATTCAACAACGAATTTATTTATTCCTACCTCTCTCTGCAATTAGTGTACGTGAGTATTTCATTGGAATTGTTGCAATCGAAACCGAGCTTAATAATTTCATGCGGCCGTTTTCAGTCCTCCTCGTGCTTTAATTGCTCATTTCCAAGCGTTATTTTAGGTTGCCTGCAAAGTTGTCAGATGAAACACAACCACTGCGACGAAAGGCCATTCCTTGGAGCAGGTAGACGCCCAACTGCGGCGGGAAACTGTCGTGGCCAGGAAGATATTCACTGTGTGTGGAAGTTAAGTGAGGATCCGAAGCTGACTTGCCAGCACGCGTTGCAGCATTCACTCGCCAACGGCAACGGGGTAAGAGAAGGGTGCAAATACGCCGGTTCTCGTCCGATCACCGACGTTGGGCTTGGATGGGTGGCCGCCTCGCCTGGGAGCACAGGGCGCTGTTGGCTAGAATCTATGTTTCTCGTTTTCGGTGCAGCTCGTCATGTTATTTCCTTCGATTCACATCCCCACAAGCTCCTCAAGTGCTGCAAGTCTGCAAGTCTCGAGACGCTACGCTAGACGCTTGCTTCCGGCCCCTCATGTACCATGCCACAGGCGCCAAAGCGTTCGGCTGGCCGATGGCCCCTGTACGCCCGCTCGCGCCACAGCAGTCACTGTGCTTGCAGGGAATGCCGCGCCGCCGAATAACGTTTGGCGCGCAATCCGTTTATGGACAGAGAATGCTAAAAGTGGCCGTTCGACCGTTATTACGGAAATCGTAGCCAAGTTAGATGGCCTGAGCCATCTCGCGGCTGCCGCTGTTATTACGAGTGCCACGCGGTTGAAGAGCAGTGCGCTGGCTCTGGCTTTCGACGCCGTTTCCTAGTGTATTTTGCCGCTTCTAGTGCAGGCATCATCGGTTATGAGAAGTTGGTAAATTACTCGTAGTGAGTACTTATCGTCCAACACGAGGAGAATCTTTGATTGTAATGGAGGTTAGCACCGGGACAGCGCGAACGCAGTCCCGACTACCAAAAATTATGCGCCCGAGTTACTCGCATTTGGAGTAATCGCGGGGGTCAGCTCGACCGAAGTGCAATGGACAAGCCTCACCCCGGAGGAACCGCCTTCATGATCACGGTATCCTCTACGCCAGGTAAGTATGCTTCTCCTCGGCCACAGGCGAATATTTGTAATGCGTCGCGCTATCGTAGTGGAACGAGAACTCTTGACGTTGTCGCATTCGGCGAAGAGCATGGTGCCGTGAATGTACTTGCTTCCTTAGAAACGCGCTGTTCGCCGTCGAGTTAGCAGGCAGACAGGCACAATAACGGCCTTCTGCAGAAAGCGATGCATTTTTCGTGCGGGAGACATCGCGACTCGCGGCGCCGGCCGTTGCTGGGGTTAAGTTACTGCACCCTCCGGGAGATGGCGGGCCATGTCGGGGTTACCGCCTTCGAGTCACCCTCTCCGCCTGAAAGTCGCCCTCTTTCTCGGGCCGGTGTCAAAACGGCAAATGAGATTTGCTGAATGACTGTTTCTTCCAGCCACAGTGCAAGCCACAAAATCAATTATTTCTCTTGCCTTTGCTCCCTCCGTGGGAGCCCATAGTGCTAGGAAATACGGCAGCATTGTCAATCGCCCTTGTCTGTCGCTGAGCAACCGAAGGACCAAGCTCAGACTATCAGATGTTCTAAGGAAGCTGTATGCACTCGTGGGTGCTGTACACGAGGACGAACATCACGTCAGCAGGCTCTTGAGGAAAGGCAATAATCAGCAAAAACTGCAACTTACCCCATTGGACGCTGATGGAACAGAAGACACTTGAAGGTAAGGTAACACTTCTTTTTTCTGTTCATCTCGAGCACGATCTGGAAAGCTCGGACGAAATTTGTGTTCTCTTTAATTCAGAATGTGGAGATATTTCCTTCACGCATATGAAAGTCATAATGCTTCATTATTTAAGCTAGATGGAAAAGTTTAGGGGAAGTAATTAATTCGTTTAGGCTGCACCACTACTAGGTAGCACTGTCAAAACAATGCCATTGCCATCTAATGGCAACACAGCTTGCTGCAGATTAATTTTGCGGCATTTCATAAATGATTAATATCTTATGACTATGGTGACGCTATGAGTAGTTTTATATGGGCAAACATTTGAAACTACTGCAGGCATTACGTTCACCCCTCTCTGCCTCTTTGCTTGGACATGGAGTAAGTAAGGATAAATAAATTGCTTGTTTTTGAAGTAGTAACAGTTCTGAAGTGTAAAGAAATGATATTAAACAAGACAGTGTATTTTTTTTCCGATTGTAGTGATTCAACAACGAATTTATTTATTCCTACCTACCTCTGCAATTAGTGTACGTGAGTATTTCATTGGAATTGTTGCAATCGAAACCGAGCTTAATAATTTCATGCGGCCGTTTTCAGTCCTCCTCGTGCTTTAATTGCTCATTTCCAAGCGTTATTTTAGGTTGCCTGCAAAGTTGTCAGATGAAACACAACCACTGCGACGAAAGGCCATTCCTTGGAGCAGGTAGACGCCAACTGCGGCGGGGAAACTGTCGTGGCCAGGAAGATATTCACTGTGTGTGGAAGTTAAGTGAGGATCCGAAGCTGACTTGCCAGCACGCGTTGCAGCATTCACTCGCCAACGGCAACGGGGTAAGAGAAGGGTGCAAATACGCCGGTTCTCGTCCGATCACCGACGTTGGGCTTGGATGGGTGGCCGCCTCGCCTGGGAGCACAGGGCGCTGTTGGCTAGAATCTATGTTTCTCGTTTTCGGTGCAGCTCGTCATGTTATTTCCTTCGATTCACATCCCCACAAGCTCCTCAAGTGCTGCAAGTCTGCAAGTCTCGAGACGCTACGCTAGACGCTTGCTTCCGGCCCCTCATGTACCATGCCACAGGCGCCAAAGCGTTCGGCTGGCCGATGGCCCCTGTACGCCCGCTCGCGCCACAGCAGTCACTGTGCTTGCAGGGAATGCCGCGCCGCCGAATAACGTTTGGCGCGCAATCCGTTTATGGACAGAGAATGCTAAAAGTGGCCGGTTCGACCGTTATTACGGAAATCGTAGCCAAGTTAGATGGCCTGAGCCATCTCGCGGCTGCCGCTGTTATTACGAGTGCCACGCGGTTGAAGAGCAGTGCGCTGGCTCTGGCTTTCGACGCCGTTTCCTAGTGTATTTTGCCGCTTCTAGTGCAGGCATCATCGGTTATGAGAAGTTGGTAAATTACTCGTAGTGAGTACTTATCGTCCAACACGAGGAGAATCTTTGATTGTAATGGAGGTTAGCACCGGGACAGCGCGAACGCAGTCCCGACTACCAAAAATTATGCGCCCGAGTTACTCGCATTTGGAGTAATCGCGGGGGTCAGCTCGACCGAAGTGCAATGGACAAGCCTCACCCCGGAGGAACCGCCTTCATGATCACGGTATCCTCTACGCCAGGTAAGTATGCTTCTCCTCGGCCACAGGCGAATATTTGTAATGCGTCGCGCTATCGTAGTGGAACGAGAACTCTTGACGTTGTCGCATTCGGCGAAGAGCATGGTGCCGTGAATGTACTTGCTTCCTTAGAAACGCGCTGTTCGCCGTCGAGTTAGCAGGCAGACAGGCACAATAACGGCCTTCTGCAGAAAGCGATGCATTTTTCGTGCGGGAGACATCGCGACTCGCGGCGCCGGCCGTTGCTGGGGTTAAGTTACTGCACCCTCCGGGAGATGGCGGGCCATGTCGGGGTTACCGCCTTCGAGTCACCCTCTCCGCCTGAAAGTCGCCCTCTTTCTCGGCCGGTGTCAAAACGGCAAATGAGATTTGCTGAATGACTGTTTCTTCCAGCCACAGTGCAAGCCACAAAATCAATTATTTCTCTTGCTTTGCTCCCTCCGTGGGAGCCCATAGTGCTAGGAAATACGGCAGCATTGTCAATCGCCCTTGTCTGTCGCTGAGCAACCGAAGGACCAAGCTCAGACTATCAGATGTTCTAAGGAAGCTGTATGCACTCGTGGGTGCTGTACACGAGGACGAACATCACGTCAGCAGGCTCTTGAGGAAAGGCAATAATCAGCAAAAACTGCAACTTACCCCATTGACGCTGATGGAACAGAAGACACTTGAAGGTAAGGTAACACTTCTTTTTTCTGTTCATCTCGAGCACGATCTGGAAAGCTCGGACGAAATTTGTGTTCTCTTTAATTCAGAATGTGGAGATATTTCCTTCACGCATATGAAAGTATAATGCTTCATTATTTAAGCTAGATGGAAAAGTTTAGGGGAAGTAATTAATTCGTTTAGGCTGCACCACTACTAGGTAGCACTGTCAAAACAATGCCATTGCCATCTAATGGCAACACAGCTTGCTGCAGATTAATTTTGCGGGCATTTCATAAATGATTAATATCTTATGACTATGGTGACGCTATGAGTAGTTTTATATGGGCAAACATTTGAAACTACTGCAGGCATTACGTTCACCCCTCTCTGCCTCTTTGCTTGGACATGGAGTAAGTAAGGATAAATTAAATTGCTTGTTTTTGAAGTAGTAACAGTTCTGAAGTGTAAAGAAATGATATTAAACAAGACAGTGTATTTTTTTCCGATTGTAGTGATTCAACAACGAATTTATTTATTCCTACCTACCTCTGCAATTAGTGTACGTGAGTATTTCATTGAATTGTTGCAATCGAAACCGAGCTTAATAATTTCATGCGGCCGTTTTCAGTCCTCCTCGTGCTTTAATTGCTCATTTCCAAGCGTTATTTTAGGTTGCCTGCAAAGTTGTCAGATGAAACACAACCACTGCGACGAAAGGCCATTCCTTGGAGCAGGTAGACGCCAACTGCGGCGGGAAACTGTCCGTGGCCAGGAAGATATTCACTGTGTGTGGAAGTTAAGTGAGGATCCGAAGCTGACTTGCCAGCACGCGTTGCAGCATTCACTCGCCAACGGCAACGGGGTAAGAGAAGGGTGCAAATACGCCGGTTCTCGTCCGATCACCGACGTTGGGCCTTGGATGGGTGGGCCGCCTCGCCTGGGAGCACAGGGCGCTGTTGGCTAGAATCTATGTTTCTCGTTTTCGGTGCAGCTCGTCATGTTATTTCCTTCGATTCACATCCCCACAAGCTCCTCAAGTGCTGCAAGTCTGCAAGTCTCGAGACGCTACGCTAGACGCTTGCTTCCGGCCCCTCATGTACCATGCCACAGGCGCCAAAGCGTTCGGCTGGCCGATGGCCCCTGTACGCCCGCTCGCGCCACAGCAGTCACTGTGCTTGCAGGGAATGCCGCGCCGCCGAATAACGTTTGGGCGCGCAATCCGTTTATGGACAGAGAATGCTAAAAGTGGCCGTTCGACCGTTATTACGGAAATCGTAGCCAAGTTAGATGGCCTGAGCCATCTCGCGGCTGCCGCTGTTATTACGAGTGCCACGCGGTTGAAGAGCAGTGCGCTGGCTCTGGCTTTCGACGCCGTTTCCTAGTGTATTTTGCCGCTTCTAGTGCAGGCATCATCGGTTATGAGAAGTTGGTAAATTACTCGTAGTGAGTACTTATCGTCCAACACGAGGAGAATCTTTGATTGTAATGGAGGTTAGCACCGGGACAGCGCGAACGCAGTCCCGACTACCAAAAATTATGCGCCCGAGTTACTCGCATTTGGAGTAATCGCGGGGGTCAGCTCGACCGAAGTGCAATGGACAAGCCTCACCCCGGAGGAACCGCCTTCATGATCACGGTATCCTCTACGCCAGGTAAGTATGCTTCTCCTCGGCCACAGGCGAATATTTGTAATGCGTCGCGCTATCGTAGTGGAACGAGAACTCTTGACGTTGTCGCATTCGGCGAAGAGCATGGTGCCGTGAATGTACTTGCTTCCTTAGAAACGCGCTGTTCGCCGTCGAGTTAGCAGGCAGACAGGCACAATAACGGCCTTCTGCAGAAAGCGATGCATTTTTCGTGCGGGAGACATCGCGACTCGCGGCGCCGGCCGTTGCTGGGGTTAAGTTACTGCACCCTCCGGGAGATGGCGGGCCATGTCGGGGTTACCGCCTTCGAGTCACCCTCTCCGCCTGAAAGTCGCCCTCTTTCTCGGCCGGTGTCAAAACGGCAAATGAGATTTGCTGAATGACTGTTTCTTCCAGCCACAGTGCAAGCCACAAAATCAATTATTTCTCTTGCTTTGCTCCCTCCGTGGGAGCCCATAGTGCTAGGAAATACGGCAGCATTGTCAATCGCCCTTGTCTGTCGCTGAGCAACCGAAGGACCAAGCTCAGACTATCAGATGTTCTAAGGAAGCTGTATGCACTCGTGGGTGCTGTACACGAGGGACGAACATCACGTCAGCAGGCTCTTGAGGAAAGGCAATAATCAGCAAAAACTGCAACTTACCCCATTGGACGCTGATGGAACAGAAGACACTTGAAGGTAAGGTAACACTTCTTTTTTCTGTTCATCTCGAGCACGATCTGGAAAGCTCGGACGAAATTTGTGTTCTCTTTAATTCAGAATGTGGAGATATTTCCTTCACGCATATGAAAGTATAATGCTTCATTATTTAAGCTAGATGGAAAAGTTTAGGGGAAGTAATTAATTCGTTTAGGCTGCACCACTACTAGGTAGCACTGTCAAAACAATGCCATTGCCATCTAATGGCAACACAGCTTGCAGATTAATTTTGCGGCATTTCATAAATGATTAATATCTTATGACTATGGTGACGCTATGAGTAGTTTTATATGGGCAAACATTTGAAACTACTGCAGGCATTACGTTCACCCCTCTCTGCCTCTTTGCTTGGACATGGAGTAAGTAAGGATAAATTAAATTGCTTGTTTTTGAAGTAGTAACAGTTCTGAAGTGTAAAGAAATGATATTAAACAAGACAGTGTATTTTTTTTCGATTGTAGTGATTCAACAACGAATTTATTTATTCCTACCTACCTCTGCAATTAGTGTACGTGAGTATTTCATTGGAATTGTTGCAATCGAAACCGAGCTTAATAATTTCATGCGGCCGTTTTCAGTCCTCCTCGTGCTTTAATTGCTCATTTCCAAGCGTTATTTTAGGTTGCCTGCAAAGTTGTCAGATGAAACACAACCACTGCGACGAAAGGCCATTCCTTGGAGCAGGTAGACGCCAACTGCGGCGGGAAACTGTCGTGGCCAGGAAGATATTCACTGTGTGTGGAAGTTAAGTGAGGATCCGAAGCTGACTTGCCAGCACGCGTTGCAGCATTCACTCGCCAACGGCAACGGGGTAAGAGAAGGGTGCAAATACGCCGGTTCTCGTCGATCACCGACGTTGGGCTTGGATGGGTGGCCGCCTCGCCTGGGAGCACAGGGCGCTGTTGGCTAGAATCTATGTTTCTCGTTTTCGGTGCAGCTCGTCATGTTATTTCCTTCGATTCACATCCCCACAAGCTCCTCAAGTGCTGCAAGTCTGCAAGTCTCGAGACGCTACGCTAGACGCTTGCTTCCGGCCCCTCATGTACCATGCCACAGGCGCCAAAGCGTTCGGCTGGCCGATGGCCCCTGTACGCCCGCTCGCGCCACAGCAGTCACTGTGCTTGCAGGGAATGCCGCGCCGCCGAATAACGTTTGGCGCGCAATCCGTTTATGGACAGAGAATGCTAAAAGTGGCCGTTCGACCGTTATTACGGAAATCGTAGCCAAGTAGATGGCCTGAGCCATCTCGCGGCTGCCGCTGTTATTACGAGTGCCACGCGGTTGAAGAGCAGTGCGCTGGCTCTGGCTTTCGACGCCGTTTCCTAGTGTATTTTGCCGCTTCTAGTGCAGGCATCATCGGTTATGAGAAGTTGGTAAATTACTCGTAGTGAGTACTTATCGTCCAACACGAGGAGAATCTTTGATTGTAATGGAGGTTAGCACCGGGACAGCGCGAACGCAGTCCCGACTACCAAAAATTATGCGCCCGAGTTACTCGCATTTGGAGTAATCGCGGGGGTCAGCTCGACCGAAGTGCAATGGACAAGCCTCACCCCGGAGGAACCGCCTTCATGATCACGGTATCCTCTACGCCAGGTAAGTATGCTTCTCCTCGGCCACAGGCGAATATTTGTAATGCGTCGCGCTATCGTAGTGGAACGAGAACTCTTGACGTTGTCGCATTCGGCGAAGAGCATGGTGCCGTGAATGTACTTGCTTCCTCTAGAAACGCGCTGTTCGCCGTCGAGTTAGCAGGCAGACAGGCACAATAACGGCCTTCTGCAGAAAGCGATGCATTTTTCGTGCGGGAGACATCGCGACTCGCGGCGCCGGCCGTTGCTGGGGTTAAGTTACTGCCACCTCCGGGGAGATGGCGGGCCATGTCGGGGTTACCGCCCTTCGAGTCACCCTCTCCGCCTGAAAGTCGCCCTCTTTCTCGGCCGGTGTCAAAACGGCAAATGAGATTTGCTGAATGACTGTTTCTTCCAGCCACAGTGCAAGCCACAAAATCAATTATTTCTCTTGCCTTTGCTCCCTCCGTGGGAGCCCATAGTGCTAGGAAAATACGGCAGCATTGTCAATCGCCCTTGTCTGTCGCTGAGCAACCGAAGGACCAAGCTCAGACTATCAGATGTTCTAAGGAAGCTGTATGCACTCGTGGGTGCTGTACACGAGGGACGAACATCACGTCAGCAGGCTCTTGAGGAAAGCAATAATCAGCAAAAACTGCAACTTACCCCATTGGACGCTGATGGAACAGAAGACACTTGAAGGTAAGGTAACACTTCTTTTTTCTGTTCATCTCGAGCACGATCTGGAAAGCTCGGACGAAATTTGTGTTCTCTTTAATTCAGAATGTGGAGATATTTCCTTCACGCATATGAAAGTATAATGCTTCATTATTTAAGCTAGATGGAAAAGTTTAGGGGAAGTAATTAATTCGTTTAGGCTGCACCACTACTAGGTAGCACTGTCAAAACAATGCCATTGCCATCTAATGGCAACACAGCTTGCTGCAGATTAATTTGCGGCATTTCATAAATGATTAATATCTTATGACTATGGTGACGCTATGAGTAGTTTTATATGGGCAAACATTTGAAAACTACTGCAGGCATTACGTTCACCCCCTCTCTGCCTCTTTGCTTGGACATGGAGTAAGTAAGGATAAATTAAATTGCTTGTTTTTGAAGTAGTAACAGTTCTGAAGTGTAAAGAAATGATATTAACAAGACAGTGTAATTTTTTTTCCGATTGTAGTGATTCAACAACGAATTTATTTATTCCTACCTACCTCTGCAATTAGTGTACGTGAGTATTTCATTGGAATTGTTGCAATCGAAACCGAGCTTAATAATTTCATGCGGCCGTTTTCAGTCCTCCTCGTGCTTTAATTGCTCATTTCCAAGCGTTATTTTAGGTTGCCTGCAAAGTTGTCAGATGAAACACAACCACTGCGACGAAAGGCCATTCCTTGGAGCAGGTAGACGCCAACTGCGGCGGGAAACTGTCGTGGCCAGGAAGATATTCACTGTGTGTGGAAGTTAAGTGAGGATCCGAAGCTGACTTGCCAGCACGCGTTGCAGCATTCACTCGCCAACGGCAACGGGGTAAGAGAAGGGTGCAAATACGCCGGTTCTCGTCCGATCACCGACGTTGGGCTTGGATGGGTGGCCGCCTCGCCTGGAGCACAGGCGCGTGTTGGCTAGAATCTATGTTTCTCGTTTTCGGTGCAGCTCGTCATGTTATTTCCTTCGATTCACATCCCCACAAGCTCCTCAAGTGCTGCAAGTCTGCAAGTCTCGAGACGCTACGCTAGACGCTTGCTTCCGGCCCCTCATGTACCATGCCACAGGCGCCAAAGCGTTCGGCTGGCCGATGGCCCCTGTACGCCCCGCTCGCGCCACAGCAGTCACTGTGCTTGCAGGGAATGCCGCGCCGCCGAATAACGTTTGGCGCGCAATCCGTTTATGGACAGAGAATGCTAAAAGTGGCCGTTCGACCGTTATTACGGAAATCGTAGCCAAGTTAGATGGCCTGAGCCATCTCGCGGCTGCCGCTGTTATTACGAGTGCCACGCGGTTGAAGAGCAGTGCGCTGGCTCTGGCTTTCGACGCCGTTTCCTAGTGTATTTTGCCGCTTCTAGTGCAGGGCATCATCGGTTATGAGAAGTTGGTAAATTACTCGTAGTGAGTACTTATCGTCCAACACGAGGAGAATCTTTGATTGTAATGGAGGTTAGCACCGGGACAGCGCGAACGCAGTCCCGACTACCAAAAATTATGCGCCCGAGTTACTCGCATTTGGAGTAATCGCGGGGTCAGCTCGACCGAAGTGCAATGGACAAGCCTCACCCCGGAGGAACCGCCTTCATGATCACGGTATCCTCTACGCCAGGTAAGTATGCTTCTCCTCGGCCACAGGCGAATATTTGTAATGCGTCGCGCTATCGTAGTGGAACGAGAACTCTTGACGTTGTCGCATTCGGCGAAGAGCATGGTGCCGTGAATGTACTTGCTTCCTTAGAAACGCGCTTGTTCGCCGTCGAGTTAGCAGGCAGACAGGCACAATAACGGCCTTCTGCAGAAAGCGATGGCATTTTTCGTGCGGGAGACATCGCGACTCGCGGCGCCGGCCGTTGCTGGGGTTAAGTTACTGCACCCTCCGGGAGATGGCGGGCCATGTCGGGGTTACCGCCTTCGAGTCACCCTCTCCGCCTGAAAGTCGCCCTCTTTCTCGGCCGGTTGTCAAAACGGCAAATGAGATTTGCTGAATGACTGTTTCTTCCAGCCACAGTGCAAGCCACAAAATCAATTATTTCTCTTGCCTTTGCTCCCTCCGTGGGAGCCCATAGTGCTAGAAATTACGGCAGCATTGTCAATCGCCCTTGTCTGTCGCTGAGCAACCGAAGGACCAAGCTCAGACTATCAGATGTTCTAAGGAAGCTGTATGCACTCGTGGGTGCTGTACACGAGGGACGAACATCACGTCAGCAGGCTCTTGAGGAAAGGCAATAATCAGCAAAAACTGCAACTTACCCCATTGGACGCTGATGGAACAGAAGACACTTGAAGGTAAGGTAACACTTCTTTTTTCTGTTCATCTCGAGCACGATCTGGAAAGCTCGGACGAAAATTATGTGTTCTCTTTAATTCAGAATGTGGAGATATTTCCTTCACGCATATGAAAGTATAATGCTTCATTATTTAAGCTAGATGGAAAAGTTTAGGGGAAGTAATTAATTCGTTTAGGCTGCACCACTACTAGGTAGCACTGTCAAAACAATGCCATTGCCATCTAATGGCAACACAGCTTGCTGCAGATTAATTTTGCGGCATTTCATAAATGATTAATATCTTATGACTATGGTGACGCTATGAGTAGTTTTATATGGGCAAACATTTGAAACTACTGCAGGCATTACGTTCACCCCTCTCTGCCTCTTTGCTTGGACATGGAGTAAGTAAGGATAAATTAAATTGCTTGTTTTTGAAGTAGTAACAGTTCTGAAGTGTAAAGAAATGATATTAAACAAGACAGTGTATTTTTTTTCCGATTGTAGTGATTCAACAACGAATTTATTTATTCCTACCTACCTCTGCAATTAGTGTACGTGAGTATTTCATTGGAATTGTTGCAATCGAAACCGAGCTTAATAATTTCATGCGGCCGTTTTCAGTCCTCCTCGTGCTTTAATTGCTCATTTCCAAGCGTTATTTTAGGTTGCCTGCAAAGTTGTCAGATGAAACACAACCACTGCGACGAAAGGCCATTCCTTGGAGCAGGTAGACGCCAACTGCGGCGGGAAAACTGTCGTGGCCAGGAAGATATTCACTGTGTGTGGAAGTTAAGTGAGGATCCGAAGCTGACTTGCCAGCACGCGTTGCAGCATTCACTCGCCAACGGCAACGGGGTAAGAGAAGGGTGCAAATACGCCGGTTCTCGTCCGATCACCGACGTTGGGCTTGGATGGGTGGCCGCCTCGCCTGGGAGCACAGGGCGCTGTTGGCTAGAATCTATGTTTCTCGTTTTCGGTGCAGCTCGTCATGTTATTTCCTTCGATTCACATCCCCACAAGCTCCTCAAGTGCTGCAAGTCTGCAAGTCTCGAGACGCTACGCTAGACGCTTGCTTCCGGCCCCTCATGTACCATGCCACAGGCGCCAAAGCGTTCGGCTGGCCGATGGCCCCTGTACGCCCGCTCGCGCCACAGCAGTCACTGTGCTTGCAGGGAATGCCGCGCCGCCGAATAACGTTTGGCGCGCAATCCGTTTATGGACAGAGAATGCTAAAAGTGGCCGTTCGACCGTTATTACGGAAATCGTAGCCAAGTTAGATGGCCTGAGCCATCTCGCGGCTGCCGCTGTTATTACGAGTGCCACGCGGTTGAAGAGCAGTGCGCTGGCTCTGGCTTTCGACGCCGTTTCCTAGTGTATTTTGCCGCTTCTAGTGCAGGCATCATCGGTTATGAGAAGTTGGTAAATTACTCGTAGTGAGTACTTATCGTCCAACACGAGGAGAATCTTTGATTGTAATGGAGGTTAGCACCGGGACAGCGCGAACGCAGTCCCGACTACCAAAAATTATGCGCCCGAGTTACTCGCATTTGGAGTAATCGCGGGGGGTCAGCTCGACCGAAGTGCAATGGACAAGCCTCACCCCGGAGGAACCGCCTTCATGATCACGGTATCCTCTACGCCAGGTAAGTATGCTTCTCCTCGGCCACAGGCGAATATTTGTAATGCGTCGCGCTATCGTAGTGGAACGAGAACTCTTGACGTTGTCGCATTCGGCGAAGAGCATGGTGCGTGAATGTACTTGCTTCCTTAGAAACGCGCTGTTCGCCGTCGAGTTAGCAGGGCAGACAGGCACAATAACGGCCTTCTGCAGAAAGCGATGCATTTTTTCGTGCGGGAGACATCGCGACTCGCGGCGCCGGCCGTTGCTGGGGTTAAGTTACTGCACCCTCCGGGAGATGGCGGCCATGTCGGGGTTACCGCCTTCGAGTCACCCTCTCCGCCTGAAAAGTCGCCCTCTTTCTCGGCCGGTGTCAAAACGGCAAATGAGATTTGCTGAATGACTGTTTCTTCCAGCCACAGTGCAAGCCACAAAATCAATTATTTCTCTTGCCTTTGCTCCCTCCGTGGGAGCCCATAGTGCTAGGAAATACGGCAGCATTGTCAATCGCCCTTGTCTGTCGCTGAGCAACCGAAGGACCAAGCTCAGACTATCAGATGTTCTAAGGAAGCTGTATGCACTCGTGGGTGCTGTACACGAGGGACGAACATCACGTCAGCAGGCTCTTGAGGAAAGGCAATAATCAGCAAAAACTGCAACTTACCCCATTGGACGCTGATGGAACAGAAGACACTTGAAGGTAAGGTAACACTTCTTTTTTCTGTTCATCTCGAGCACGATCTGGAAAGCTCGGACGAAATTTGTGTTCTCTTTAATTCAGAATGTGGAGATATTTCCTTCACGCATATGAAAGTATAATGCTTCATTATTTAAGCTAGATGGAAAAGTTTAGGGGAAGTAATTAATTCGTTTAGGCTGCACCACTACTAGGTAGCACTGTCAAAACAATGCCATTGCCATCTAATGGCAACACAGCTTGCTGCAGATTAATTTTGCGGCATTTCATAAATGATTAATATCTTATGACTATGGTGACGCTATGAGTAGTTTTATATGGGCAAACATTTGAAACTACTGCAGGCATTACGTTCACCCCTCTCTGCCTCTTTGCTTGGACATGGAGTAAGTAAGGATAAATTAAATTGCTTGTTTTTGAAGTAGTAACAGTTCTGAAGTGTAAAGAAATGATATTAAACAAGACAGTGTATTTTTTTTCCGATTGTAGTGATTCAACAACGAATTTATTTATTCCTACCTACCTCTGCAATTAGTGTACGTGAGTATTTCATTGGAATTGTTGCAATCGAAACCGAGCTTAATAATTTCATGCGGCCGTTTTCAGTCCTCCTCGTGCTTTAATTGCTCATTTCCAAGCGTTATTTTAGGTTGCCTGCAAAGTTGTCAGATGAAACACAACCACTGCGACGAAAGGCCATTCCTTGGAGCAGGTAGACGCCAACTGCGGCGGGAAACTGTCGTGGCCAGGAAGATATTCACTGTGTGTGGAAGTTAAGTGAGGATCCGAAGCTGACTTGCCAGCACGCGTTGCAGCATTCACTCGCCAACGGCAACGGGGTAAGAGAAGGGTGCAAATACGCCGGTTCTCGTCCGATCACCGACGTTGGGCTTGGATGGGTGGCCGCCTCGCCTGGGAGCACAGGGCGCTGTTGGCTAGAATCTATGTTTCTCGTTTTCGGTGCAGCTCGTCATGTTATTTCCTTCGATTCACATCCCCACAAGCTCCTCAAGTGCTGCAAGTCTGCAAGTCTCGAGACGCTACGCTAGACGCTTGCTTCCGGCCCCTCATGTACCATGCCACAGGCGCCAAAGCGTTCGGCTGGCCGATGGCCCCTGTACGCCCGCTCGCGCCACAGCAGTCACTGTGCTTGCAGGGAATGCCGCGCCGCCGAATAACGTTTGGCGCGCAATCCGTTTATGGACAGAGAATGCTAAAAGTGGCCGTTCGACCGTTATTACGGAAATCGTAGCCAAGTTAGATGGCCTGAGCCATCTCGCGGCTGCCGCTGTTATTACGAGTGCCACGCGGTTGAAGAGCAGTGCGCTGGCTCTGGCTTTCGACGCCGTTTCCTAGTGTATTTTGCCGCTTCTAGTGCAGGCATCATCGGTTATGAGAAGTTGGTAAATTACTCGTAGTGAGTACTTATCGTCCAACACGAGGAGAATCTTTGATTGTAATGGAGGTTAGCACCGAGGACAGCGCGAACGCAGTCCCGACTACCAAAAATTATGCGCCCGAGTTACTCGCATTTGGAGTAATCGCGGGGGTCAGCTCGACCGAAGTGCAATGGACAAGCCTCACCCCGGAGGAACCGCCTTCATGATCACGGTATCCTCTACGCCAGGTAAGTATGCTTCTCCTCGGCCACAGGCGAATATTTGTAATGCGTCGCGCTATCGTAGTGGAACGAGAACTCTTGACGTTGTCGCATTCGGCGAAGAGCATGGTGCCGTGAATGTACTTGCTTCCTTAGAAACGCGCTGTTCGCCGTCGAGTTAGCAGGCAGACAGGCACAATAACGGCCTTCTGCAGAAAGCGATGCATTTTTCGTGCGGGAGACATCGCGACTCGCGGCGCCGGCCGTTGCTGGGGTTAAGTTACTGCACCCTCCGGGAGATGGCGGGCCATGTCGGGGTTACCGCCTTCGAGTCACCCTCTCCGCCTGAAAGTCGCCCTCTTTCTCGGCCGGTGTCAAAACGGCAAATGAGATTTGCTGAATGACTGTTTCTTCCAGCCACAGTGCAAGCCACAAAATCAATTATTTCTCTTGCCTTTGCTCCCTCCGTGGGAGCCCATAGTGCTAGGAAATACGGCAGCATTGTCAATCGCCCTTGTCTGTCGCTGAGCAACCGAAGGACCAAGCTCAGACTATCAGATGTTCTAAGGAAGCTGTATGCACTCGTGGGTGCTGTACACGAGGGACGAACATCACGTCAGCAGGCTCTTGAGGAAAGGCAATAATCAGCAAAAACTGCAACTTACCCCATTGGACGCTGATGGAACAGAAGACACTTGAAGGTAAGGTAACACTTCTTTTTTCTGTTCATCTCGAGCACGATCTGGAAAGCTCGGACGAAATTTGTGTTCTCTTTAATTCAGAATGTGGAGATATTTCCTTCACGCATATGAAAGTATAATGCTTCATTATTTAAGCTAGATGGAAAAGTTTAGGGGAAGTAATTAATTCGTTTAGGCTGCACCACTACTAGGTAGCACTGTCAAAACAATGCCATTGCCATCTAATGGCAACACAGCTTGCTGCAGATTAATTTTGCGGCATTTCATAAATGATTAATATCTTATGACTATGGTGACGCTATGAGTAGTTTTATATGGGCAAACATTTGAAACTACTGCAGGCATTACGTTCACCCCTCTCTGCCTCTTTGCTTGGACATGGAGTAAGTAAGGATAAATTAAATTGCTTGTTTTTGAAGTAGTAACAGTTCTGAAGTGTAAAGAAATGATATTAAACAAGACAGTGTATTTTTTTTCCGATTGTAGTGATTCAACAACGAATTTATTTATTCCTACCTACCTCTGCAATTAGTGTACGTGAGTATTTCATTGGAATTGTTGCAATCGAAACCGAGCTTAATAATTTCATGCGGCCGTTTTCAGTCCTCCTCGTGCTTTAATTGCTCATTTCCAAGCGTTATTTTAGGTTGCCTGCAAAGTTGTCAGATGAAACACAACCACTGCGACGAAAGGCCATTCCTTGGAGCAGGTAGACGCCAACTGCGGCGGGAAACTGTCGTGGCCAGGAAGATATTCACTGTGTGTGGAAGTTAAGTGAGGATCCGAAGCTGACTTGCCAGCACGCGTTGCAGCATTCACTCGCCAACGGCAACGGGGTAAGAGAAGGGTGCAAATACGCCGGTTCTCGTCCGATCACCGACGTTGGGCTTGGATGGGTGGCCGCCTCGCCTGGGAGCACAGGGCGCTGTTGGCTAGAATCTATGTTTCTCGTTTTCGGTGCAGCTCGTCATGTTATTTCCTTCGATTCACATCCCCACAAGCTCCTCAAGTGCTGCAAGTCTGCAAGTCTCGAGACGCTACGCTAGACGCTTGCTTCCGGCCCCTCATGTACCATGCCACAGGCGCCAAAGCGTTCGGCTGGCCGATGGCCCCTGTACGCCCGCTCGCGCCACAGCAGTCACTGTGCTTGCAGGGAATGCCGCGCCGCCGAATAACGTTTGGCGCGCAATCCGTTTATGGACAGAGAATGCTAAAAGTGGCCGTTCGACCGTTATTACGGAAATCGTAGCCAAGTTAGATGGCCTGAGCCATCTCGCGGCTGCCGCTGTTATTACGAGTGCCACGCGGTTGAAGAGCAGTGCGCTGGCTCTGGCTTTCGACGCCGTTTCCTAGTGTATTTTGCCGCTTCTAGTGCAGGCATCATCGGTTATGAGAAGTTGGTAAATTACTCGTAGTGAGTACTTATCGTCCAACACGAGGAGAATCTTTGATTGTAATGGAGGTTAGCACCGGGACAGCGCGAACGCAGTCCCGACTACCAAAAATTATGCGCCCGAGTTACTCGCATTTGGAGTAATCGCGGGGGTCAGCTCGACCGAAGTGCAATGGACAAGCCTCACCCCGGAGGAACCGCCTTCATGATCACGGTATCCTCTACGCCAGGTAAGTATGCTTCTCCTCGGCCACAGGCGAATATTTGTAATGCGTCGCGCTATCGTAGTGGAACGAGAACTCTTGACGTTGTCGCATTCGGCGAAGAGCATGGTGCCGTGAATGTACTTGCTTCCTTAGAAACGCGCTGTTCGCCGTCGAGTTAGCAGGCAGACAGGCACAATAACGGCCTTCTGCAGAAAGCGATGCATTTTTCGTGCGGGAGACATCGCGACTCGCGGCGCCGGCCGTTGCTGGGGTTAAGTTACTGCACCCTCCGGGAGATGGCGGGCCATGTCGGGGTTACCGCCTTCGAGTCACCCTCTCCGCCTGAAAGTCGCCCTCTTTCTCGGCCGGTGTCAAAACGGCAAATGAGATTTGCTGAATGACTGTTTCTTCCAGCCACAGTGCAAGCCACAAAATCAATTATTTCTCTTGCCTTTGCTCCCTCCGTGGGAGCCCATAGTGCTAGGAAATACGGCAGCATTGTCAATCGCCCTTGTCTGTCGCTGAGCAACCGAAGGACCAAGCTCAGACTATCAGATGTTCTAAGGAAGCTGTATGCACTCGTGGGTGCTGTACACGAGGGACGAACATCACGTCAGCAGGCTCTTGAGGAAAGGCAATAATCAGCAAAAACTGCAACTTACCCCATTGGACGCTGATGGAACAGAAGACACTTGAAGGTAAGGTAACACTTCTTTTTTCTGTTCATCTCGAGCACGATCTGGAAAGCTCGGACGAAATTTGTGTTCTCTTTAATTCAGAATGTGGAGATATTTCCTTCACGCATATGAAAGTATAATGCTTCATTATTTAAGCTAGATGGAAAAGTTTAGGGGAAGTAATTAATTCGTTTAGGCTGCACCACTACTAGGTAGCACTGTCAAAACAATGCCATTGCCATCTAATGGCAACACAGCTTGCTGCAGATTAATTTTGCGGCATTTCATAAATGATTAATATCTTATGACTATGGTGACGCTATGAGTAGTTTTATATGGGCAAACATTTGAAACTACTGCAGGCATTACGTTCACCCCTCTCTCTGCCTCTTTGCTTGGACATGGAGTAAGTAAGGATAAATTAAATTGCTTGTTTTTGAAGTAGTAACAGTTCTGAAGTGTAAAGAAATGATATTAAACAAGACAGTGTATTTTTTTTCCGATTGTAGTGATTCAACAACGAATTTATTTATTCCTACCTACCTCTGCAATTAGTGTACGTGAGTATTTCATTGGAATTGTTGCAATCGAAACCGAGCTTAATAATTTCATGCGGCCGTTTTCAGTCCTCCTCGTGCTTTAATTGCTCATTTCCAAGCGTTATTTTAGGTTGCCTGCAAAGTTGTCAGATGAAACACAACCACTGCGACGAAAGGCCATTCCTTGGAGCAGGTAGACGCCAACTGCGGCGGGAAACTGTCGTGGCCAGGAAGATATTCACTGTGTGTGGAAGTTAAGTGAGGATCCGAAGCTGACTTGCCAGCACGCGTTGCAGCATTCACTCGCCAACGGCAACGGGGTAAGAGAAGGGTGCAAATACGCCGGTTCTCGTCCGATCACCGACGTTGGGCTTGGATGGGTGGCCGCCTCGCCTGGGAGCACAGGGCGCTGTTGGCTAGAATCTATGTTTCTCGTTTTCGGTGCAGCTCGTCATGTTATTTCCTTCGATTCACATCCCCACAAGCTCCTCAAGTGCTGCAAGTCTGCAAGTCTCGAGACGCTACGCTAGACGCTTGCTTCCGGCCCCTCATGTACCATGCCACAGGCGCCAAAGCGTTCGGCTGGCCGATGGCCCCTGTACGCCCGCTCGCGCCACAGCAGTCACTGTGCTTGCAGGGAATGCCGCGCCGCCGAATAACGTTTGGCGCGCAATCCGTTTATGGACAGAGAATGCTAAAAGTGGCCGTTCGACCGTTATTACGGAAATCGTAGCCAAGTTAGATGGCCTGAGCCATCTCGCGGCTGCCGCTGTTATTACGAGTGCCACGCGGTTGAAGAGCAGTGCGCTGGCTCTGGCTTTCGACGCCGTTTCCTAGTGTATTTTGCCGCTTCTAGTGCAGGCATCATCGGTTATGAGAAGTTGGTAAATTACTCGTAGTGAGTACTTATCGTCCAACACGAGGAGAATCTTTGATTGTAATGGAGGTTAGCACCGGGACAGCGCGAACGCAGTCCCGACTACCAAAAATTATGCGCCCGAGTTACTCGCATTTGGAGTAATCGCGGGGGTC
This sequence comes from Schistocerca serialis cubense, assembly GCF_023864345.2. Taxonomy (NCBI): domain Eukaryota; kingdom Metazoa; phylum Arthropoda; class Insecta; order Orthoptera; family Acrididae; genus Schistocerca; species Schistocerca serialis. The sequence goes on along the minus strand of NW_026048582.1, from coordinate 14,602 downwards.
AGCTCGACCGAAGTGCAATGGACAAGCCTCACCCCGGAGGAACCGCCTTCATGATCACGGTATCCTCTACGCCAGGTAAGTATGCTTCTCCTCGGCCACAGGCGAATATTTGTAATGCGTCGCGCTATCGTAGTGGAACGAGAACTCTTGACGTTGTCGCATTCGGCGAAGAGCATGGTGCCGTGAATGTACTTGCTTCCTTAGAAACGCGCTGTTCGCCGTCGAGTTAGCAGGCAGACAGGCACAATAACGGCCTTCTGCAGAAAGCGATGCATTTTTCGTGCGGGAGACATCGCGACTCGCGGCGCCGGCCGTTGCTGGGGTTAAGTTACTGCACCCTCCGGGAGATGGCGGGCCATGTCGGGGTTACCGCCTTCGAGTCACCCTCTCCGCCTGAAAGTCGCCCTCTTTCTCGGCCGGTGTCAAAACGGCAAATGAGATTTGCTGAATGACTGTTTCTTCCAGCCACAGTGCAAGCCACAAAATCAATTATTTCTCTTGCCTTTGCTCCCTCCGTGGGAGCCCATAGTGCTAGGAAATACGGCAGCATTGTCAATCGCCCTTGTCTGTCGCTGAGCAACCGAAGGACCAAGCTCAGACTATCAGATGTTCTAAGGAAGCTGTATGCACTCGTGGGTGCTGTACACGAGGGACGAACATCACGTCAGCAGGCTCTTGAGGAAAGGCAATAATCAGCAAAAACTGCAACTTACCCCATTGGACGCTGATGGAACAGAAGACACTTGAAGGTAAGGTAACACTTCTTTTTTCTGTTCATCTCGAGCACGATCTGGAAAGCTCGGACGAAATTTGTGTTCTCTTTAATTCAGAATGTGGAGATATTTCCTTCACGCATATGAAAGTATAATGCTTCATTATTTAAGCTAGATGGAAAAGTTTAGGGGAAGTAATTAATTCGTTTAGGCTGCACCACTACTAGGTAGCACTGTCAAAACAATGCCATTGCCATCTAATGGCAACACAGCTTGCTGCAGATTAATTTTGCGGCATTTCATAAATGATTAATATCTTATGACTATGGTGACGCTATGAGTAGTTTTATATGGGCAAACATTTGAAACTACTGCAGGCATTACGTTCACCCCTCTCTGCCTCTTTGCTTGGACATGGAGTAAGTAAGGATAAATTAAATTGCTTGTTTTTGAAGTAGTAACAGTTCTGAAGTGTAAAGAAATGATATTAAACAAGACAGTGTATTTTTTTTCCGATTGTAGTGATTCAACAACGAATTTATTTATTCCTACCTACCTCTGCAATTAGTGTACGTGAGTATTTCATTGGAATTGTTGCAATCGAAACCGAGCTTAATAATTTCATGCGGCCGTTTTCAGTCCTCCTCGTGCTTTAATTGCTCATTTCCAAGCGTTATTTTAGGTTGCCTGCAAAGTTGTCAGATGAAACACAACCACTGCGACGAAAGGCCATTCCTTGGAGCAGGTAGACGCCAACTGCGGCGGGAAACTGTCGTGGCCAGGAAGATATTCACTGTGTGTGGAAGTTAAGTGAGGATCCGAAGCTGACTTGCCAGCACGCGTTGCAGCATTCACTCGCCAACGGCAACGGGGTAAGAGAAGGGTGCAAATACGCCGGTTCTCGTCCGATCACCGACGTTGGGCTTGGATGGGTGGCCGCCTCGCCTGGGAGCACAGGGCGCTGTTGGCTAGAATCTATGTTTCTCGTTTTCGGTGCAGCTCGTCATGTTATTTCCTTCGATTCACATCCCCACAAGCTCCTCAAGTGCTGCAAGTCTGCAAGTCTCGAGACGCTACGCTAGACGCTTGCTTCCGGCCCCTCATGTACCATGCCACAGGCGCCAAAGCGTTCGGCTGGCCGATGGCCCCTGTACGCCCGCTCGCGCCACAGCAGTCACTGTGCTTGCAGGGAATGCCGCGCCGCCGAATAACGTTTGGCGCGCAATCCGTTTATGGACAGAGAATGCTAAAAGTGGCCGTTCGACCGTTATTACGGAAATCGTAGCCAAGTTAGATGGCCTGAGCCATCTCGCGGCTGCCGCTGTTATTACGAGTGCCACGCGGTTGAAGAGCAGTGCGCTGGCTCTGGCTTTCGACGCCGTTTCCTAGTGTATTTTGCCGCTTCTAGTGCAGGCATCATCGGTTATGAGAAGTTGGTAAATTACTCGTAGTGAGTACTTATCGTCCAACACGAGGAGAATCTTTGATTGTAATGGAGGTTAGCACCGGGACAGCGCGAACGCAGTCCCGACTACCAAAAATTATGCGCCCGAGTTACTCGCATTTGGAGTAATCGCGGGGGTCAGCTCGACCGAAGTGCAATGGACAAGCCTCACCCCGGAGGAACCGCCTTCATGATCACGGTATCCTCTACGCCAGGTAAGTATGCTTCTCCTCGGCCACAGGCGAATATTTGTAATGCGTCGCGCTATCGTAGTGGAACGAGAACTCTTGACGTTGTCGCATTCGGCGAAGAGCATGGTGCCGTGAATGTACTTGCTTCCTTAGAAACGCGCTGTTCGCCGTCGAGTTAGCAGGCAGACAGGCACAATAACGGCCTTCTGCAGAAAGCGATGCATTTTTCGTGCGGGAGACATCGCGACTCGCGGCGCCGGCCGTTGCTGGGGTTAAGTTACTGCACCCTCCGGGAGATGGCGGGCCATGTCGGGGTTACCGCCTTCGAGTCACCCTCTCCGCCTGAAAGTCGCCCTCTTTCTCGGCCGGTGTCAAAACGGCAAATGAGATTTGCTGAATGACTGTTTCTTCCAGCCACAGTGCAAGCCACAAAATCAATTATTTCTCTTGCCTTTGCTCCCTCCGTGGGAGCCCATAGTGCTAGGAAATACGGCAGCATTGTCAATCGCCCTTGTCTGTCGCTGAGCAACCGAAGGACCAAGCTCAGACTATCAGATGTTCTAAGGAAGCTGTATGCACTCGTGGGTGCTGTACACGAGGGACGAACATCACGTCAGCAGGCTCTTGAGGAAAGGCAATAATCAGCAAAAACTGCAACTTACCCCATTGGACGCTGATGGAACAGAAGACACTTGAAGGTAAGGTAACACTTCTTTTTTCTGTTCATCTCGAGCACGATCTGGAAAGCTCGGACGAAATTTGTGTTCTCTTTAATTCAGAATGTGGAGATATTTCCTTCACGCATATGAAAGTATAATGCTTCATTATTTAAGCTAGATGGAAAAGTTTAGGGGAAGTAATTAATTCGTTTAGGCTGCACCACTACTAGGTAGCACTGTCAAAACAATGCCATTGCCATCTAATGGCAACACAGCTTGCTGCAGATTAATTTTGCGGCATTTCATAAATGATTAATATCTTATGACTATGGTGACGCTATGAGTAGTTTTATATGGGCAAACATTTGAAACTACTGCAGGCATTACGTTCACCCCTCTCTGCCTCTTTGCTTGGACATGGAGTAAGTAAGGATAAATTAAATTGCTTGTTTTTGAAGTAGTAACAGTTCTGAAGTGTAAAGAAATGATATTAAACAAGACAGTGTATTTTTTTTCCGATTGTAGTGATTCAACAACGAATTTATTTATTCCTACCTACCTCTGCAATTAGTGTACGTGAGTATTTCATTGGAATTGTTGCAATCGAAACCGAGCTTAATAATTTCATGCGGCCGTTTTCAGTCCTCCTCGTGCTTTAATTGCTCATTTCCAAGCGTTATTTTAGGTTGCCTGCAAAGTTGTCAGATGAAACACAACCACTGCGACGAAAGGCCATTCCTTGGAGCAGGTAGACGCCAACTGCGGCGGGAAACTGTCGTGGCCAGGAAGATATTCACTGTGTGTGGAAGTTAAGTGAGGATCCGAAGCTGACTTGCCAGCACGCGTTGCAGCATTCACTCGCCAACGGCAACGGGGTAAGAGAAGGGTGCAAATACGCCGGTTCTCGTCCGATCACCGACGTTGGGCTTGGATGGGTGGCCGCCTCGCCTGGGAGCACAGGGCGCTGTTGGCTAGAATCTATGTTTCTCGTTTTCGGTGCAGCTCGTCATGTTATTTCCTTCGATTCACATCCCCACAAGCTCCTCAAGTGCTGCAAGTCTGCAAGTCTCGAGACGCTACGCTAGACGCTTGCTTCCGGCCCCTCATGTACCATGCCACAGGCGCCAAAGCGTTCGGCTGGCCGATGGCCCCTGTACGCCCGCTCGCGCCACAGCAGTCACTGTGCTTGCAGGGAATGCCGCGCCGCCGAATAACGTTTGGCGCGCAATCCGTTTATGGACAGAGAATGCTAAAAGTGGCCGTTCGACCGTTATTACGGAAATCGTAGCCAAGTTAGATGGCCTGAGCCATCTCGCGGCTGCCGCTGTTATTACGAGTGCCACGCGGTTGAAGAGCAGTGCGCTGGCTCTGGCTTTCGACGCCGTTTCCTAGTGTATTTTGCCGCTTCTAGTGCAGGCATCATCGGTTATGAGAAGTTGGTAAATTACTCGTAGTGAGTACTTATCGTCCAACACGAGGAGAATCTTTGATTGTAATGGAGGTTAGCACCGGGACAGCGCGAACGCAGTCCCGACTACCAAAAATTATGCGCCCGAGTTACTCGCATTTGGAGTAATCGCGGGGGTCAGCTCGACCGAAGTGCAATGGACAAGCCTCACCCCGGAGGAACCGCCTTCATGATCACGGTATCCTCTACGCCAGGTAAGTATGCTTCTCCTCGGCCACAGGCGAATATTTGTAATGCGTCGCGCTATCGTAGTGGAACGAGAACTCTTGACGTTGTCGCATTCGGCGAAGAGCATGGTGCCGTGAATGTACTTGCTTCCTTAGAAACGCGCTGTTCGCCGTCGAGTTAGCAGGCAGACAGGCACAATAACGGCCTTCTGCAGAAAGCGATGCATTTTTCGTGCGGGAGACATCGCGACTCGCGGCGCCGGCCGTTGCTGGGGTTAAGTTACTGCACCCTCCGGGAGATGGCGGGCCATGTCGGGGTTACCGCCTTCGAGTCACCCTCTCCGCCTGAAAGTCGCCCTCTTTCTCGGCCGGTGTCAAAACGGCAAATGAGATTTGCTGAATGACTGTTTCTTCCAGCCACAGTGCAAGCCACAAAATCAATTATTTCTCTTGCCTTTGCTCCCTCCGTGGGAGCCCATAGTGCTAGGAAATACGGCAGCATTGTCAATCGCCCTTGTCTGTCGCTGAGCAACCGAAGGACCAAGCTCAGACTATCAGATGTTCTAAGGAAGCTGTATGCACTCGTGGGTGCTGTACACGAGGGACGAACATCACGTCAGCAGGCTCTTGAGGAAAGGCAATAATCAGCAAAAACTGCAACTTACCCCATTGGACGCTGATGGAACAGAAGACACTTGAAGGTAAGGTAACACTTCTTTTTTCTGTTCATCTCGAGCACGATCTGGAAAGCTCGGACGAAATTTGTGTTCTCTTTAATTCAGAATGTGGAGATATTTCCTTCACGCATATGAAAGTATAATGCTTCATTATTTAAGCTAGATGGAAAAGTTTAGGGGAAGTAATTAATTCGTTTAGGCTGCACCACTACTAGGTAGCACTGTCAAAACAATGCCATTGCCATCTAATGGCAACACAGCTTGCTGCAGATTAATTTTGCGGCATTTCATAAATGATTAATATCTTATGACTATGGTGACGCTATGAGTAGTTTTATATGGGCAAACATTTGAAACTACTGCAGGCATTACGTTCACCCCTCTCTGCCTCTTTGCTTGGACATGGAGTAAGTAAGGATAAATTAAATTGCTTGTTTTTGAAGTAGTAACAGTTCTGAAGTGTAAAGAAATGATATTAAACAAGACAGTGTATTTTTTTTCCGATTGTAGTGATTCAACAACGAATTTATTTATTCCTACCTACCTCTGCAATTAGTGTACGTGAGTATTTCATTGGAATTGTTGCAATCGAAACCGAGCTTAATAATTTCATGCGGCCGTTTTCAGTCCTCCTCGTGCTTTAATTGCTCATTTCCAAGCGTTATTTTAGGTTGCCTGCAAAGTTGTCAGATGAAACACAACCACTGCGACGAAAGGCCATTCCTTGGAGCAGGTAGACGCCAACTGCGGCGGGAAACTGTCGTGGCCAGGAAGATATTCACTGTGTGTGGAAGTTAAGTGAGGATCCGAAGCTGACTTGCCAGCACGCGTTGCAGCATTCACTCGCCAACGGCAACGGGGTAAGAGAAGGGTGCAAATACGCCGGTTCTCGTCCGATCACCGACGTTGGGCTTGGATGGGTGGCCGCCTCGCCTGGGAGCACAGGGCGCTGTTGGCTAGAATCTATGTTTCTCGTTTTCGGTGCAGCTCGTCATGTTATTTCCTTCGATTCACATCCCCACAAGCTCCTCAAGTGCTGCAAGTCTGCAAGTCTCGAGACGCTACGCTAGACGCTTGCTTCCGGCCCCTCATGTACCATGCCACAGGCGCCAAAGCGTTCGGCTGGCCGATGGCCCCTGTACGCCCGCTCGCGCCACAGCAGTCACTGTGCTTGCAGGGAATGCCGCGCCGCCGAATAACGTTTGGCGCGCAATCCGTTTATGGACAGAGAATGCTAAAAGTGGCCGTTCGACCGTTATTACGGAAATCGTAGCCAAGTTAGATGGCCTGAGCCATCTCGCGGCTGCCGCTGTTATTACGAGTGCCACGCGGTTGAAGAGCAGTGCGCTGGCTCTGGCTTTCGACGCCGTTTCCTAGTGTATTTTGCCGCTTCTAGTGCAGGCATCATCGGTTATGAGAAGTTGGTAAATTACTCGTAGTGAGTACTTATCGTCCAACACGAGGAGAATCTTTGATTGTAATGGAGGTTAGCACCGGGACAGCGCGAACGCAGTCCCGACTACCAAAAATTATGCGCCCGAGTTACTCGCATTTGGAGTAATCGCGGGGGTCAGCTCGACCGAAGTGCAATGGACAAGCCTCACCCCGGAGGAACCGCCTTCATGATCACGGTATCCTCTACGCCAGGTAAGTATGCTTCTCCTCGGCCACAGGCGAATATTTGTAATGCGTCGCGCTATCGTAGTGGAACGAGAACTCTTGACGTTGTCGCATTCGGCGAAGAGCATGGTGCCGTGAATGTACTTGCTTCCTTAGAAACGCGCTGTTCGCCGTCGAGTTAGCAGGCAGACAGGCACAATAACGGCCTTCTGCAGAAAGCGATGCATTTTTCGTGCGGGAGACATCGCGACTCGCGGCGCCGGCCGTTGCTGGGGTTAAGTTACTGCACCCTCCGGGAGATGGCGGGCCATGTCGGGGTTACCGCCTTCGAGTCACCCTCTCCGCCTGAAAGTCGCCCCTCTTTCTCGGCCGGTGTCAAAACGGCAAATGAGATTTGCTGAATGACTGTTTCTTCCAGCCACAGTGCAAGCCACAAAATCAATTATTTCTCTTGCCTTTGCTCCCTCCGTGGGAGCCCATAGTGCTAGGAAATACGGCAGCATTGTCAATCGCCCTTGTCTGTCGCTGAGCAACCGAAGGACCAAGCTCAGACTATCAGATGTTCTAAGGAAGCTGTATGCACTCGTGGGTGCTGTACACGAGGGACGAACATCACGTCAGCAGGCTCTTGAGGAAAGGCAATAATCAGCAAAAACTGCAACTTACCCCATTGGACGCTGATGGAACAGAAGACACTTGAAGGTAAGGTAACACTTCTTTTTTCTGTTCATCTCGAGCACGATCTGGAAAGCTCGGACGAAATTTGTGTTCTCTTTAATTCAGAATGTGGAGATATTTCCTTCACGCATATGAAAGTATAATGCTTCATTATTTAAGCTAGATGGAAAAGTTTAGGGGAAGTAATTAATTCGTTTAGGCTGCACCACTACTAGGTAGCACTGTCAAAACAATGCCATTGCCATCTAATGGCAACACAGCTTGCTGCAGATTAATTTTGCGGCATTTCATAAATGATTAATATCTTATGACTATGGTGACGCTATGAGTAGTTTTATATGGGCAAACATTTGAAACTACTGCAGGCATTACGTTCACCCCTCTCTGCCTCTTTGCTTGGACATGGAGTAAGTAAGGATAAATTAAATTGCTTGTTTTTGAAGTAGTAACAGTTCTGAAGTGTAAAGAAATGATATTAAACAAGACAGTGTATTTTTTTTCCGATTGTAGTGATTCAACAACGAATTTATTTATTCCTACCTACCTCTGCAATTAGTGTACGTGAGTATTTCATTGGAATTGTTGCAATCGAAACCGAGCTTAATAATTTCATGCGGCCGTTTTCAGTCCTCCTCGTGCTTTAATTGCTCATTTCCAAGCGTTATTTTAGGTTGCCTGCAAAGTTGTCAGATGAAACACAACCACTGCGACGAAAGGCCATTCCTTGGAGCAGGTAGACGCCAACTGCGGCGGGAAACTGTCGTGGCCAGGAAGATATTCACTGTGTGTGGAAGTTAAGTGAGGATCCGAAGCTGACTTGCCAGCACGCGTTGCAGCATTCACTCGCCAACGGCAACGGGGTAAGAGAAGGGTGCAAATACGCCGGTTCTCGTCCGATCACCGACGTTGGGCTTGGATGGGTGGCCGCCTCGCCTGGGAGCACAGGGCGCTGTTGGCTAGAATCTATGTTTCTCGTTTTCGGTGCAGCTCGTCATGTTATTTCCTTCGATTCACATCCCCACAAGCTCCTCAAGTGCTGCAAGTCTGCAAGTCTCGAGACGCTACGCTAGACGCTTGCTTCCGGCCCCCTCATGTACCATGCCACAGGCGCCAAAGCGTTCGGCTGGCCGATGGCCCCTGTACGCCCGCTCGCGCCACAGCAGTCACTGTGCTTGCAGGGAATGCCGCGCCGCCGAATAACGTTTGGCGCGCAATCCGTTTATGGACAGAGAATGCTAAAAGTGGCCGTTCGACCGTTATTACGGAAATCGTAGCCAAGTTAGATGGCCTGAGCCATCTCGCGGCTGCCGCTGTTATTACGAGTGCCACGCGGTTGAAGAGCAGTGCGCTGGCTCTGGCTTTCGACGCCGTTTCCTAGTGTATTTTGCCGCTTCTAGTGCAGGCATCATCGGTTATGAGAAGTTGGTAAATTACTCGTAGTGAGTACTTATCGTCCAACACGAGGAGAATCTTTGATTGTAATGGAGGTTAGCACCGGGACAGCGCGAACGCAGTCCCGACTACCAAAAATTATGCGCCCGAGTTACTCGCATTTGGAGTAATCGCGGGGGTCAGCTCGACCGAAGTGCAATGGACAAGCCTCACCCCGGAGGAACCGCCTTCATGATCACGGTATCCTCTACGCCAGGTAAGTATGCTTCTCCTCGGCCACAGGCGAATATTTGTAATGCGTCGCGCTATCGTAGTGGAACGAGAACTCTTGACGTTGTCGCATTCGGCGAAGAGCATGGTGCCGTGAATGTTACTTGCTTCCTAGAAACGCGCTGTTCGCCGTCGAGTTAGCAGGCAGACAGGCACAATAACGGCCTTCTGCAGAAAGCGATGCATTTTTCGTGCGGGAGACATCGCGACTCGCGGCGCCGGCCGTTGCTGGGGTTAAGTTACTGCACCCTCCGGGAGATGGCGGGCCATGTCGGGGTTACCGCCTTCGAGTCACCCTCTCCGCCTGAAAGTCGCCCTCTTTCTCGGCCGGTGTCAAAACGGCAAATGAGATTTGCTGAATGACTGTTTCTTCCAGCCACAGTGCAAGCCACAAAATCAATTATTTCTCTTGCCTTTGCTCCCTCCGTGGGAGCCCATAGTGCTAGGAAATACGGCAGCATTGTCAATCGCCCTTGTCTGTCGCTGAGCAACCGAAGGACCAAGCTCAGACTATCAGATGTTCTAAGGAAGCTGTATGCACTCGTGGGTGCTGTACACGAGGGACGAACATCACGTCAGCAGGCTCTTGAGGAAAGGCAATAATCAGCAAAAACTGCAACTTACCCCATTGGACGCTGATGGAACAGAAGACACTTGAAGGTAAGGTAACACTTCTTTTTTCTGTTCATCTCGAGCACGATCTGGAAAGCTCGGACGAAATTTGTGTTCTCTTTAATTCAGAATGTGGAGATATTTCCTTCACGCATATGAAAGTATAATGCTTCATTATTTAAGCTAGATGGAAAAGTTTAGGGGAAGTAATTAATTCGTTTAGGCTGCACCACTACTAGGTAGCACTGTCAAAACAATGCCATTGCCATCAATGGCAACACAGCTTGCTGCAGATTAATTTTGCGGCATTTCATAAATGATTAATATCTTATGACTATGGTGACGCTATGAGTAGTTTTATATGGGCAAACATTTGAAACTACTGCAGGCATTACGTTCACCCCTCTCTGCCTCTTTGCTTGGACATGGAGTAAGTAAGGATAAATTAAATTGCTTGTTTTGAAGTAGTAACAGTTCTGAAGTGTAAAGAAATGATATTAAACAAGACAGTGTATTTTTTTTCCGATTGTAGTGATTCAACAACGAATTTATTTATTCCTACCTACCTCTGCAATTAGTGTACGTGAGTATTTCATTGGAATTGTTGCAATCGAAACCGAGCTTAATAATTTCATGCGGCCGTTTTCAGTCCTCCTCGTGCTTTAATTGCTCATTTCCAAGCGTTATTTTAGGTTGCCTGCAAAGTTGTCAGATGAAACACAACCACTGCGACGAAAGGCCATTCCTTGGAGCAGGTAGACGCCAACTGCGGCGGGAAACTGTCGTGGCCAGGAAGATATTCACTGTGTGTGGAAGTTAAGTGAGGATCCGAAGCTGACTTGCCAGCACGCGTTGCAGCATTCACTCGCCAACGGCAACGGGGTAAGAGAAGGGTGCAAATACGCCGGTTCTCGTCCGATCACCGACGTTGGGCTTGGATGGGTGGCCGCCTCGCCTGGGAGCACAGGGCGCTGTTGGCTAGAATCTATGTTTCTCGTTTTCGGTGCAGCTCGTCATGTTATTTCCTTCGATTCACATCCCCACAAGCTCCTCAAGTGCTGCAAGTCCTGCAAGTCTCGAGACGCTACGCTAGACGCTTGCTTCCGGCCCCCTCATGTACCATGCCACAGGCGCCAAAGCGTTCGGCTGGCCGATGGCCCCTGTACGCCCGCTCGCGCCACAGCAGTCACTGTGCTTGCAGGGAATGCCCGCGCCGCCGAATAAACGTTTGGCGCGCAATCCGTTTATGGACAGAGAATGCTAAAAGTGGCCGTTCGACCGTTATTACGGAAATCGAGCCAAGTTAGATGGCCTGAGCCATCTCGCGGCTGCCGCTGTTATTACGAGTGCCACGCGGTTGAAGAGCAGTGCGCTGGCTCTGGCTTTCGACGCCGTTTCCTAGTGTATTTTGCCGCTTCTAGTGCAGGCATCATCGGTTATGAGAAGTTGGTAAATTACTCGTAGTGAGTACTTATCGTCCAACACGAGGAGAATCTTTGATTGTAATGGAGGTTAGCACCGGGACAGCGCGAACGCAGTCCCGACTACCAAAAATTATGCGCCCGAGTTACTCGCATTTGGAGTAATCGCGGGGGTCAGCTCGACCGAAGTGCAATGGACAAGCCTCACCCCGGAGGAACCGCCTTCATGATCACGGTATCCTCTACGCCAGGTAAGTATGCTTCTCCTCGGCCACAGGCGAATATTTGTAATGCGTTCGCCGCTATCGTAGTGGAACGAGAACTCTTGACGTTGTCGCATTCGGCGAAGAGCATGGTGCCGTGAATGTACTTGCTTCCTTAGAAACGCGCTGTTCGCCGTCGAGTTAGCAGGCAGACAGGCACAATAACGGCCTTCTGCAGAAAGCGATGCATTTTTCGTGCGGGAGACATCGCGACTCGCGGCGCCGGCCGTTGCTGGGGGTTAAGTTACTGCACCCTCCGGGAGATGGCGGGCCATGTCGGGGTTACCGCCCTTCGAGTCACCCTCTCCGCCTGAAAGTCGCCCTCTTTTCTCGGCCGGTGTCAAAACGGGCAAATGAGATTTGCTGAATGACTGTTTCTTCCAGCCACAGTGCAAGCCACAAAATCAATTATTTCTCTTGCCTTTGCTCCCTCCGTGGGAGCCCATAGTGCTAGGAAATACGGCAGCATTGTCAATCGCCCTTGTCTGTCGCTGAGCAACCGAAGGACCAAGCTCAGACTATCAGATGTTCTAAGGAAGCTGTATGCACTCGTGGGTGGCTGTACACGAGGGACGAACATCACGTCAGCAGGCTCTTGAGGAAAGGCAATAATCAGCAAAAACTGCAACTTACCCCATTGGACGCTGATGGAACAGAAGACACTTGAAGGTAAGGTAACACTTCTTTTTTTCTGTTCATCTCGAGCACGATCTGGAAAGCTCGGACGAAATTTGTGTTCTCTTTAATTCAGAATGTGGAGATATTTCCTTCACGCATATGAAAGTATAATGCTTCATTATTTAAGCTAGATGGAAAAGTTTAGGGGAAGTAATTAATTCGTTTAGGCTGCACCACTACTAGGTAGCACTGTCAAAACAATGCCATTGCCATCTAATGGCAACACAGCTTGCTGCAGATTAATTTTGCGGCATTTCATAAATGATTAATATCTTATGACTATGGTGACGCTATGAGTAGTTTTATATGGGCAAACATTTGAAACTACTGCAGGCATTACGTTCACCCCTCTCTGCCTCTTTGCTTGGACATGGAGTAATGTAAGGATAAATTAAATTGCTTGTTTTTGAAGTAGTAACAGTTCTGAAGTGTAAAGAAATGATATTAAACAAGACAGTGTATTTTTTTTCCGATTGTAGTGATTCAACAACGAATTTATTTATTCCTACCTACCTCTGCAATTAGTGTACGTGAGTATTTCATTGGAATTGTTTGCAATCGAAACCGAGCTTAAATAATTTCATGCGGCCGTTTTCAGTCCTCCTCGTGCTTTAATTGCTCATTTCCAAGCGTTATTTTAGGTTGCCTGCAAAGTTGTCAGATGAAACACAACCACTGCGACGAAGGCCATTCCTTGGAGCAGGTAGACGCCAACTGCCGGCGGGAAACTGTCGTGGCCAGGAAGATATTCACTGTGTGTGGAAGTTAAGTGAGGATCCGAAGCTGACTTGCCAGCACGCGTTGCAGCATTCACTCGCCAACGCAACGGGGTAAGAGAAGGGTGCAAATACGCCGTGTTCTCGTCCGATCACCGACGTTGGGCTTGGATGGGTGGCCGCCTCGCCTGGGAGCACAGGGCGCTGTTGGCTAGAATCTATGTTTCTCGTTTTCGGTGCAGCTCGTCATGTTATTTCCTTCGATTCACATCCCCACAAGCTCCTCAAGTGCTGCAAGTCTGCAAGTCTCGAGACGCTACGCTAGACGCTTGCTTCCGGCCCCTCATGTACCATGCCACAGGCGCCAAAGGCGTTCGGCTGGCCGATGGCCCCTGTACGCCCGCTCGCGCCCACAGCAGTCACTGTGCTTGCAGGGAATGCCGCGCCGCCGAATAACGTTTGGCGCGCAATCCGTTTATGGACAGAGAATGCTAAAAGTGGCCGTTCGACCGTTATTACGGAAATCGTAGCCAAGTTAGATGGCCTGAGCCATCTCGCGGCTGCCGCTGTTATTACGAGTGCCACGCGGTTGAAGAGCAGTGCGCTGGCTCTGGCTTTCGACGCCGTTTCCTAGTGTATTTTGCCGCTTCTAGTGCAGGCATCATCGGTTATGAGAAGTTGGTAAATTACTCGTAGTGAGTACTTATCGTCCAACACGAGGAGAATCTTTGATTGTAATGGAGGTTAGCACCGGGACAGCGCGAACGCAGTCCCGACTACCAAAATTATGCGCCCGAGTTACTCGCATTTGGAGTAATCGCGGGGGTCAGCTCGACCGAAGTGCAATGGACAAGCCTCACCCCGAGAACCGCCTTCATGATCACGGTATCCTCTACGCCAGGTAAGTATGCTTCTCCTCGGCCACAGGCGAATATTTGTAATGCGTCGCGCTATCGTAGTGGAACGAGAACTCTTGACGTTGTCGCATTCGGCGAAGAGCATGGTGCCGTGAATGTACTTGCTTCCTTAGAAACGCGCTGTTCGCCGTCGAGTTAGCAGGCAGACAGGCACAATAACGGCCTTCTGCAGAAAGCGATGCATTTTTCGTGCGGGAGACATCGCGACTCGCGGCGCCGGCCGTTGCTGGGGTTAAGTTACTGCACCCTCCGGGAGATGGCGGGCCATGTCGGGTTACCGCCTTCGAGTCACCCTCTCCGCCTGAAAGTCGCCCTCTTTCTCGGCCGGTGTCAAAACGGCAAATGAGATTTGCTGAATGACTGTTTCTTCCAGCCACAGTGCAAGCCACAAAATCAATTATTTCTCTTGCCTTTGCTCCCTCCGTGGGAGCCCATAGTGCTAGGAAATACGGCAGCATTGTCAATCGCCCTTGTCTGTCGCTGAGCAACCGAAGGACCAAGCTCAGACTATCAGATGTTCTAAGGAAGCTGTATGCACTCGTGGGTGCTGTACACGAGGGACGAACATCACGTCAGCAGGCTCTTGAGGAAAGGCAATAATCAGCAAAAACTGCAACTTACCCCATTGGACGCTGATGGAACAGAAGACACTTGAAGGTAAGGTAACACTTCTTTTTTCTGTTCATCTCGAGCACGATCTGGAAAGCTCGGACGAA
>NW_026048581.1:0-38346 GCF_023864345.2 Schistocerca serialis cubense | reverse complement strand
TTTGTGATTTTAGTGACATTTTTCTTCAAAGCAGTGGAATGAAATGTGAAGTGCAACGAACTCTTTAGTTCAATAACAAATTAAATGTTTGAAAAATGCTTTTGAAATAAAAATTATTATTGGGGAACTTGTTGGAGAATAATTACACTTTTTCATTATCTAATGATTATATTAATTAACAGTATACCTTATTCACCATCTTGACCAGTGTTGCCGACCACCTACATCACACAACCGCACTCGGCTTGCTACTACTGACCGACCGCTCTGCATGACGACTATTAGCGTACTGCACGCGACGACTACTGACAGAGTACAGCCCTCAACTACACAGAGCTACGGACTCGCAACGACTACTGACAGACAGACTGACTGACTGAGAACCGCTCGCAACACTCGCGCAGTCCAGCGCAAACTCTCTGGTCACAGATGCTACAACGTCTCGCCATCGCTACTATGTTACATACGTGTTTCAGTGTCTTTTTCATTGGGGTAACGATCTTTGGCTCTTTTTATTCTGAATACAGGGCCAAAGGTCAACGCTGCTGCCCTTATACAATTTATCAGGTTTCATTATGTCTGTTGCAATGTTACATACGGTTCACTCTTTCATTAATATTACCGTTGGGTTTGTTTTGTAGGGACGTTAACATTCTGGCACATTTTTATTATCATCGGACTCTCTGCTATTTGTGCAGGGAGGTTATACCTGGGTCCATTTCCATTTCCATTTACATTTTAATATTGATAGACTTTTTGTTTTCTTTTTTGTTTCTTGTTGTTTTTCCTTCTTTTTTTTTGTTGTTTTTTTTTTTTTTGTTTTGTTTTTCCCGCTCTCACCACCACCGCCGCATCACGCCTTCCGTTTTCTTGGTTTCTTTTCTGTTCTTCAACTGCTTCAACATCACCGCGCCCCATTTCCACACCACAGCCATCAGCCTCCAAGACGGGCGGGCGCAGTGTGCCATTTCCGGCGCACAAGCACACCCGTACGGTACTCTCCTCGCCCCCACGCCACCAACAACACAGCGACCACGCGGCTTTCAGGCATGGCACGGCACGGCACGGCACGGCACGGCACGGCACGGCACGGCACCGGCGAAATGCGCCGCCCCCGCCCCTCCGCGCATCCGTCCGTCTCGCCACGTTCACTGACAGCCGCGTCTGCGGCTACACCACGACAACCACAACACAACACCGCTCCCCTCCCTGGCAACTCACATTGTTTTTCTCCTCCTCTTTTGCACAAACCACAACGCCGAGCACAGGCGCAAGCCACCCACACCGCGCCCCTCCCGTCCCGTCTTTGGCCGCCGCTCCTCGTTTCCTCGTTTGCCCCCTCCCATCTCCCGAAATGCCATGCCAGCAGCGTTACGCATGCCCCTCCCCTGTCCACACAACACTACCGCCTAACGAACAGCCTTTTCCGGGCCACATCCAGGGCACGCCCACCTCCAAACACTGCCAATTCACGGACGCACACACTCACTCACTTTCTCGACACCTTTCTGTACGGAGGGTGCGTCATCTCGACCGTGACAGAGTGACGGCAACTATCGACGATCCATTTCCCCCCACTGGTAAAACATGTCCACTAACACCTACATACATCATTCAAGTACACAGACAATAGCATACACACAATGGGAGGGCACACGAACATGGACGGCACGGCACTGTCATACACTCTTCCTCAGAACCATATCAACAAACGTTACGTACATCCGGGAAAGCGAAAGCGAACGCGAAAGCGAAAGCAAAAGCAAAAGCAAAGGCAAAGCCCAATGCAGCCGTCAAAGGTAACGTTCACCACGGCAGACACTTGCAGCCGCGCCGCCGTTAAACGCATTTCAGTGCGGCTCCAATACGCCTCCGACACGGGAACGTTCCGTTGCTCTACGAATGCGTTTCTCCCCTTTTTCCCTTCCTCTCTCTTTTGCCCCCCCCCCTCCTTGCACTCTCGCCTCATTCCTCACGTTCTGCCCAGACATTCGACCGATCAAAGTCAACCTTTCGTTACCGTTCTCAGCGCGACGGTGTACAACAGTATGACGGGTGTGCCCAAGACTTCGGTTCAGTTGCGTGACGCCGGTCTATCGCGCCGATCGACAGTTACTCAGGGGGCGACGGATCGGACCACGTCACCGACACACAAAACACTTTCAAACAAACAAATACATACCGGATGGACACAGACAAACACGTGTACAGACATTCGCCAAACAAACGACCGCCGCCGCCGCCGTCGTCGTCTAGCGTGCATCTTGAATGACGACATCGGTGTGCGTGCGTCGTACGCAATCAGTCAGACACGGCTATCAAACATCAGAGTCGAATGGTACATCATCGTGCGTGTCGCCGTACACGTACAGTACAATACAACAACAATGCGTCTTAATGGCACGTTCATTTCAACGTCACTCACACACCTCCACGCTGCAGTTACGTCGCACCATTGTCAAACTCGGCGTACAGCAAAGGGAATAGTGGGCGGCAAAAAAAACCAAACAAAAACATTTCACATTTCACCCTCGCCATGTATGATGTGCAAAAAAACAAACCCGCAAACGGCCGTCGTTACGGTGACACAAAAGTCGCCGATCACACTGTCCCCCCCTCGCAGACGGGTCTCACACACACACACACACCAACAACACCAATGGGTCAAAAACCACGCCAACGAGGCGTGCCACCATTCCACGCCACGGCGACCAACCTCGTGGCCGTACCCCGCGCAACACGCTTTGACGCGCCCCCCCACCCACAATCAAAATGCACACACACACATCACAGCCGTCCACACAAACAACAACAATTCCGCCCTTCCCGCAAAAGGCAAGTTGGTGGCCCTGAAAAGGGCCGTTTTGCCGCTCTCGCAACGGAGGAGCCTTCTCCATCCTTCCTTCCATTCCAGAGCCACCTCCTTACTTGGAGCTCGTGTACTTGGTCACCGCCTTCGTGCCCTCGCTCACGGCGTGCTTGGCCAGCTCGCCAGGCAGCAACAGCCGCACAGCGGTCTGGATCTCGCGGGACGTGATGGTCGAGCGCTTGTTGTAGTGCGCCAGGCGAGAAGCCTCGGCCGCAATGCGCTCGAAAATGTCGTTCACGAAGCTGTTCATGATGCTCATCGCCTTCGACGAGATGCCCGTGTCAGGGTGCACCTGCTTCAGCACCTTGTAGATGTAGATGGCATAGCTCTCCTTCCTCTTGCGCTTCTTCTTCTTGTCGCCCTTCGAAATGTTCTTCTGCGCCTTGCCAGCCTTCTTGGCGGCCTTCCCGCTAGTCTTGGGCGGCATCTCGAACCAACGTACGGCAGCAGCAACACCAGTAGCAAGCGCTCCGCTCTAGTCAGCGTCTCCCCACACAGTGGCACCCGCCGCCAGCCGCCGCCGCACCTTTACCAGCTCGCCCTGTTGCGGCCGCCGACCAATGGGGCGCGCGCGCAACCGGCCGCCGCACCCGAGCCCATAAAGCACCCCCACCCCGGCTGCGCCGGCACGCACTCCGCTGCTCGACTCGCTGCCGCTCGCACCGGTCGTTTTCGTTTCCGTTTCGTGTGCACCGTCGCTAGCCCATCGCCATGTCCGGACGCGGAAAGGGAGGCAAAGTCAAGGGCAAGTCAAAGTCCCGCTCAAGCAGGGCTGGGCTCCAGTTCCCGGTCGGCAGAATCCACCGCCTCCTGCGCAAGGGAAACTACGCAGAGCGCGTCGGCGCCGGGGCGCCCGTCTACCTCGCCGCCGTCATGGAGTACCTCGCGGCTGAGGTGCTCGAGCTGGCCGGAAACGCGGCCCGCGACAACAAGAAGACGCGCATCATCCCGCGCCACCTGCAGCTTGCCATCCGCAACGACGAGGAGCTCAACAAGCTCCTGTCGGGCGTCACCATCGCACAGGGTGGTGTCCTGCCCAACATCCAGGCCGTCCTGCTGCCAAAGAAGACCGAGAAGAAGGCCTAAAGGAGGCCAGGCAATCGCAGCGCCGCGTGCTCCCCTGCACGCAACGCGCTTTGCCGGCTCGGCTCGGCCCACAACAATCGGCCCTTTTCAGGGCCACCACACACACCTACGTCCAAAGCAAAATTTCAGTCGTCCTCGCCGCACCTTGTTTTGTTTTAACTTTGCACTGTCACAGCACAGCCGCCGCCGGCGCACGTCCGCCATCTTGTCGTCCACACAGCCCGTGTGGCCCAACACACACACATTTTGCACGGTCGCAGTCGCCTTCCAAACCGACAACGGCAGCAATAATGACCATTGTTAAAGGGAGGCGTGTCGACACACCGCCCTCCACTCCCGCGCGCAACGGCCGTCGACACGAACGAAACAGCTGATCCGGCCGCCTATGCCCACACGCCTTGCCTCGGAAACCCCAACGCCGCCGCAAACAAACACACAGAGACAAACCACGCAAGCAAATAATCACCGCCTCTCGCACAACAACACACAGCCCGCCATCTCCGTCGCGATCGATACAAAGACACACAAACGAAGCAGCTCCACACACAGCCAGCCACATGACACGTTTCCTTTCCTTCTCCCCTCCCAGTCACATCACGTC
Organism: Schistocerca serialis cubense; assembly: GCF_023864345.2. Taxonomy (NCBI): domain Eukaryota; kingdom Metazoa; phylum Arthropoda; class Insecta; order Orthoptera; family Acrididae; genus Schistocerca; species Schistocerca serialis. The sequence continues at coordinate 33,790 of NW_026048581.1, read as the reverse complement.
GCTCAAACGGAAAGAAAGAAAGAAAGAAACAAACAAACAAACAACACAGCGCACACACGCAGCAACAACAACACAGACTCTTTCGCACTTTTCAACTTCCGAACAGTGTGGTGGCCCTGAAAAGGGCCGTTTTCTAGTCTCTCCCACCCACAAGCACGGCCGCGGGAAGGCCAGCGCCCGCTGCGACGCAGCCTAACCGCCGAAACCGTACAGGGTGCGCCCCTGCCTCTTCAGGGCGTACACCACGTCCATGGCCGTCACAGTCTTGCGCTTGGCGTGCTCAGTGTACGTCACCGCGTCGCGGATCACGTTCTCCAGGAACACCTTCAGCACCCCGCGGGTCTCCTCGTAGATCAGACCAGAGATGCGCTTCACGCCGCCCCTGCGAGCCAGGCGGCGGATGGCGGGCTTCGTGATGCCCTGGATGTTGTCGCGCAACACCTTGCGGTGCCGCTTGGCGCCACCCTTGCCGAGCCCCTTTCCTCCCTTGCCGCGGCCTGTCATCCTTCCTTCCTCGGGCAAAGCAAAACGTGCACAAACAGCAGCTGCAGCGGCTGGCGAGTCGGCTACGGTCTGCGCCCAGCGCGCCCGCCGCCCCCCTATATAGACTCTGGCCCGCCCTCCCCCCACCACGCGCAACCGAGGGCATATAAGCGCAGCACGGAGGCGCGCGGGCCCGTTGTCAAGGCAGCACCGGACGCCGCGCCGCACCTAACCTCCACGCACGCCGCTCCGCTACCGCTACCGCTACCGCCATGGCCCGCACAAAGCAAACGGCCCGCAAGTCCACCGGCGGAAAGGCGCCGCGCAAACAGCTCGCCACCAAGGCGGCGAGGAAGAGCGCGCCCGCCACCGGAGGCGTCAAGAAGCCCCACCGCTACAGGCCGGGCACCGTCGCCCTGCGAGAAATCAGGCGCTACCAGAAGAGCACAGAGCTGCTCATCCGCAAGCTGCCATTCCAGCGCCTAGTGCGCGAGATCGCCCAGGACTTCAAGACCGACCTGCGCTTCCAGAGCTCCGCAGTCATGGCCCTGCAGGAGGCCAGCGAGGCCTACCTCGTCGGCCTCTTCGAAGACACCAACCTGTGCGCAATCCACGCCAAGCGCGTCACCATCATGCCCAAGGACATCCAGCTCGCGCGCCGCATCCGCGGCGAGCGCGCCTAAACCGCGCCGCGGCACCGCACCGCACAAACAAAAACGGCCCTTTTCAGGGCCACTAACATCTCTCCGTCGCGAGCAAACTTTGTCGGTCGCCTGCCTCTCGCCCCGCAACCCAAAAACAAAACAAAAAACCACCACTTCCCGTCCGTCCGCCACACCCGCTCACTCTGCCTGCCTGCTAGCAGCGCGCAACAATCACACATCATCCCTCCCCGGCGCTCAAAGCGCACAATACCCAACGGCCGACGTCACACCGCACGGGTGGCTGGCCGGCCGCCGCTTTCGTTTCGAAAACAAAAAAAACCCGCACTCCACTCCGACGGCCAACGGCCAGGCAGGCGCGCTCGCTCGCTCTACACGCCACCGAAATCCCCGCCGACTCCTTCCGCATCTCAACGTGCCCCCCGTTGCAAAACATCACACACACACACACACACAAAGGAACAAAACAAAACAAAGACCAGACACGACTCGACAAGACAGACATCCGAGAAGAACGAACGCAGGCAAGCCAACCAACGTATTCAAACAAAACAACGCGACAGAAAACCAACCGTCGGCCGCCGCCACAAACACGGCGACAATCAACCACGACAACAACAACACCGCTTACCGCTACCGCCGCCCACACCCGCCACCGACCCCCGCAATCCAACCACCACGGCACGCAAACAGCATCCCCACGGGCATACAGAAACGCCAGACAGACACCCACACCAAACGCAACACGACAATCAAAACCTTCCCCGACGTGCTTTGATGGCCCTGAGAAGGGCCGTTTTGGGCCGCGCGTCTCTTGCGCGCCACTAGACGACGACGGGGGGTGGGGACGACGGAGTCAAGCGCCAAACCCTTCCATTCCCATCTCTTTCTCCTCTACTCTACTTCTTCTTCTTGGGCGAAGCCTTCGCCTTAGACGGCGTCGTCGCCTTCTTCGGGCGCGGCGCCTTCGGCTTCTTCGTCGGAACCTTGGCGGCCTTCTTCGCCTTCGACGGCGACTTGGCCTTGGCCGGCTTGGCCGCAGCCGCCTTCTTCGCACCCGCGGGAGCGGCCGACGCCGCAGACGCCTTCTTGGCGGCGCCCGCCTTCCGACCGGTCGCCGCCTTCACGCCACCAGCCTTCTTTGCGCCGGCCGCACGGGCGCCCTTCTTCTCCTTGCTGGCCGGAGCGGCGCGCTTCTTCTTGGCACCGCCAGCACGAGCCTTGCCGCCCTCGGCCGCCCCCCCGCCGCCGGCGCCGGCAAGCTTGAACGAGCCGGACGCGCCCTTCCCCTTCGTCTGCACCAGCTCGCCCGCCACGACGGCCGACTTGAGGTACTTCTTGATAAACGGCGCCAGCTTCTCCGCGTCCAGCTTGTAGTGCGCGGCTATGTACTTCTTGATCGCCTGCAGCGACGACCCGCCGCGCTCCTTCAGACTCTTGATGGCGGCCGTCACCATCTCAGAGGTGCGCGGGTGCGCAGGCTTGGCGCGCGGCTTCTTCGCAGACGACGCAGACTTGGCCTTCTTCGTAGTGCCGGTGGCGGCGGGTGCCGCAGCAGTCTCGTTCGTAGCCGCCTGATCTGCCATTTCGACGACGCGCGTAACACACAGCGAGAGCGAGCGGGACGGCAGGCACGCAAGCACAGCACAGCAGCAGAGCAGAGAATCACAAGGCCCAGCCAGTGTCGCGGGCGGGCGCGGACGGCCGAGAGAGCGGCCGCCACTCTGCGCGCCGCCGCGCCGCGCCTCCCGCGCTTGCTACCGCCCAACGTCCGACAGCCTGTGCGGAGCAGCCCCAAACCTGCGCCACAACCGCCCGCGCCTTTCAAACCACCGAGGATGGGGCTACACACAGCCACACCACAGTCGCCAACCAGTCGCCACGGCAGCGCCGCAAACCACGGCCAAACTGCAGCTACCGCGCGCTACAGCCTGGGTCGGCCCGCCGAGAATCGCCGCCCCCGCCCAAATGCCGCCCCCACAGCCCCAGCCGACGACCCGCCACAATGGCCAAACCTTCGGCAAAACTCCCACACCGTCGCCGCGGCAGCCCGGCCAGCGCGGCCGGCGCCACAGCCACACAAGCCGAGGCGTGCGGCGATGACGGCCGTGCAAACGCGCCTCCGCCGCCCCATCGCCTTCCGTCGCCCTCCCGCCGTTTCCCGATCGGCCCGCAGCCGTCGGGCCACATCGCGCGCCGTCCTCCTCCTCTCGCCCGCCAACATTCACAGCCGTTTCTCAACAATTGCCCGCCGCAAACGGACGCCGCCTGCGCAACAGGCGCCGCCGCCCCTCGCCGCTTCCGACCCAACCCCTCGACCGAGGCAAACCGCAATCCGAATCTACAGACCAACCCAATCTGCCGTCAAGCACACACGACAGCCGACCTTACACGTTACGCGTTACACATTACGTTTACACGTCTACGTTAGGTTAGGTTAGGTGGACGTGGGTTAGGTTAAGGGGACTTGGGTTAGGTTAAGCGTCAAACTTAGGTTAAGCATTCAAACACGTCAGGCGTCAGAGGTTAGGTTAGGTTAGGTTACACGTTAGGTTAAGGGGTCGGTGCTAGGTTAAGAAGCGTCAAACGTAGGTTAGAAAAGCGTTCAAACGTGAGGCGTGAGCCGGACAGCTTACCTTACGTAGACGTTAGGGGCTCACAGGCTGAGCTCACCTCGCCACACCACAGGTTAGGTTCGGTTCGGTTCGGTTCGCTCGGCTCAGCGTAAAGCGCCGAGGTCAGGGTTACGTTCGTTCACCTTCGGGCGCCACACTTTCGGTTGAAAGGTCGCGACGGGACGGACGTCGGCAGGCACGCCGCAAACGAACAAAAAAAACGTACAGACGACGTCGGAAACCGCCGACAGACGGGGGAGCAGCACGACCACGACCAGACACCGAGCGCGAACGAGACACACGCGAACCACCCCCACCGGCCAAAGGGCACCACACAACAACCCAGAGCACCACGTGTCGACACCAGAGCAACCCGCCGCTCACGCGACATGGCTGGCACCGAAGGGCAACCGCCCGCAACTGCGCTTTCCGCGCCGGCCCGGATGCACGTCGTGCTACAACAACACCACTACCGTACACAGCCGCTGTTCACAACATCACTATCAATGGCGCGCCCGCGGCTCGCCGCCGTCGCAGTCGCAGCCCCAACGCCAGCACTTTTGCACCACCATTCACACGCACCGCAACACAGCTCGCCGACACAGCCGAACAAAACAAACACCACACAACAACAGCAACAACGCCGCCGCCTCTACTTGTGCCGGCGACCCACCCCGCCGATGGCGCACCTTTCGCCAGCCGGCAATCGACACACACGCACCCACCCACCGGGGCCCAGTGCAAAAAACAAAAAAAAACACACAAAAACAAAAAAATCAAACGACACGGGAAGCGCACACCGCCACTTCGCGCGCACGCCACCAACCAGTCGTCGTCTCAAAATAACAAACACAAACACAATAAACTAACAACTAGGGCAACACAAAACAAAAACGCCTCGCACGAACCGCCCACAAAAAGGACAAGCACACGCACAGCCTCTGCTGACGACCACGACGCAGCGGCACGCTGCTCCTGTCCCGCGCCCCGCGCCCCACTCGATTCACAACTCACGCGACACCGTCAACGACGGGCTCGCTTCCCGCAACCTACCACCTTTCCGCCACGACGCACAGCCCCAGCCCCACCCGACGACGCCCGTGGCAACGACTGCACTTTCACCACCGCCTCCCCCTTCCCCCCCAAAACAACACACACACACACACACACAGCCAGCCAAAAACGCACTCGCGACCCACACATGCACGTGCATCGGCACACGCCAACCAGTCAACGTCGACAACCACACGCAAGGCTCGAAACGAAACCGGCGTCCTTCCACGTTGCCATCAAGCTACGCGACACAAGACACAAGGAACCAACACAACAGCCGGCCCCACTAATTCCCACTCTCACGCCGCAAAAAGCACACCGAAACCGCCAAACGCACGCACATTCCCCTTCGCACCGACACCACCGACCGGCTCGCTACCACACACCTCTCGGCAGCCGTTTCACGCCAATTCGCCACACCGCCCACACAGTCGACAAGCGCCCGCCCTGTACGGCACACGCAACGACGCAGCGCAGCAAAGGGCGCCCGCAACACATACCTCTCCGCCGCCCGACGCGCCAACCGCCACACCACACCGCCAGCCACTCGCAAATTGTGCACTGCCACCAGCCACACGTCCAACACGCCGCGCCGCCTCCGGCCACCCGCCAGGGGGCGCTCACGTCCGCGACAACAGCGCGGCCCGCCGGGCCGGGCCGAACCGAACCGAGCCGCCGCTGCTCTGCACTCGGCACGGCCACACCCTGCTGCAGACCGGGCTCGTCCCTCTGTACGCGTCTGCCTGCGCATCAACACAACACGACCTTTTTTTTTTTTCTCTCTCTACCGCCATCCCTCCTTCTCGCGTTTTACTCGTTGTTGCAGCAGCGGCGCACACCTACACATCCACAGCCCCAGCCGAGCCGGCCTCACCTCAGGGCCCGCCGCCAGCGTCTCCTCCTCGGGCACAGGTGCGGTGCTGTGGCCGCCCATCCAACCGCATTGCTGGCCGTCCAGCCACCAGGCGTTCCCACTGCCGCGAGCCACGCCGCGCACCGACCCTGCTGCAGAAAACGAAGCATAGCCAGAGACCGACCGATACACAAAGCAAGCCGTCGCCTCGCCTCTTGTCCTTCCTGCCTTCCTTCCGCCCCCGCCCTTCTCACACCACCGCCTCTCCACTTTCGCCCACCCCCCCCTCCTTTTCTTTTTTTTTTTTTTTGTTTCTTTCTTTCTTTCTTTCTCTCCTTCCCGCCATGGCGGTTACGGCACCGCCTGCAGCGGCAGATTTTTTGCGCCCACACGCCTACTCCTACCACCATTAACCTTGCCCTGCCCTGCCCATCAACGTCGCAGTCGAACCGACGCGTGCCAACACACTGCCCACGTTCCTTTCTCTTTTCGGCCTACGCCCATTACGCGCCGCCGCCACAGCACCTTCCCTTCCCACAACACACCGACGTCATCACACGCACCCAAAACAGGGGCCACGACCGTGTTCCTCGCCCACTCCCATCCCGCACGGTACGCACATTCCCAACTACTACCGCGCACCCTCCCTTTCCAATCTGTGTGTCTCTGTGTCTGTGTCCTGTCCGCGCGTGACGCCTCTCAACATCCGCCGTCCCCCGTCCCGTTTTCGCCCCCATGCCGTCGTCGCGCCGCCTCCTCCCCGTCCACCGCCGCCCCTGTCCGCCCCGCACCACACCATACACCGCTGCTTGTCCCGGCCGTTGCCACCAAAGGCGCCGACCGCAAACGCGCCACGCCGCAGCCCCCGTGCGTCTCGCGCTCGCTTGCATCTCCGTGCCGACGCTGCCTCTCTTCCCACTCGCACTCGACCTCGACAACACAGTCTTTGGCTCCGCCACTGCGTGTTCCGGTGGTACGCACGCTGCAACACGTATGTATTCATTACCAGAGCGATGGCGAGGCATGACAGCATCTCTGTCTGACCAGAGAGTTCTTTATCGCTGCTAGTCGGCGCTTGGACCGCGCCAGACGACAGTAGTGGCACGCACCGGGTCGCCAGGAACAGTTGTTATATATATTGTAGCGCGAGTCGGGAGAGGTAGTAGTCGGTCGACAGTAGTAGCGGGTCGACGGTTGTACTGAGCGGGCGTCGGCGGCGTGCTCTGCTCGTCTCGCGACTCTGGTCACGGTTCGGGACGATGTATAGTATATTGTGTTATAATCAAAAGGTGGTGTGACGCTGCATTGCGCAAATCTGATAACGTATGTTCATTGTACTTCTTTTGTTCAACAACAAAAGCCCCACTATTACTTTTTTTCTAAAGTAACTTTTGTCTCTTAACGAAAAACATTCACTTTTTAAAGACTACTTCCTATGGCATTTCCCTCCAAGGAGTGCAATTAATTACCAGCCAGCACTCATTCATTGCACACAGCTGTGTAAGGGGTATCTACAATTGAGGAGCGGATATAAATGCAATTTTTTGTTTTTTTTTTTTTTTGTGTGTGTGTGTTGTAACCTCCCAGCAAAATTTAAAATAATGGACAATGTTATTTACGGATGCTAATGGACATTGCGCTAATTGTAACCTCGCCCACAATGAGAGGTATTGAAAATGGCAACAAAAATGTGAAATTCGCAATCTGACTCAAATATAAAGTCTTCACACAACATTTACAAACGTCCGTTCAGTGACAAGAAACTTCAATTAAACCGAAATATCGGTCTTTGGCCCTGTGCAAAACAATCAGAATTAAAGTCTTACCTCCGAATAAATGGATGTCACATTTCTGCTCTGGTTGTTGCGCAGCGCTTGGAGGAACTGCATTTGCAAATAATAATATTCTCTTTTTTTGTGATTTTAGTGACATTTTTCTTCAAAGCAGTGGAATGAAATGTGAAGTGCAACGAACTCTTTAGTTCAATAACAAATTAAATGTTTGAAAAATGCTTTTGAAATAAAAATTATTATTGGGGAACTTGTTGGAGAATAATTACACTTTTTCATTATCTAATGATTATATTAATTAACAGTATACCTTATTCACCATCTTGACCAGTGTTGCCGACCACCTACATCACACAACCGCACTCGGCTGCTACTACTGACCGACCGCTCTGCATGACGACTATTAGCGTACTGCACGCGACGACTACTGACAGAGTACAGCCCTCAACTACACAGAGCTACGGACTCGCAACGACTACTGACAGACAGACTGACTGACTGAGAACCGCTCGCAACACTCGCGCAGTCCAGCGCAAACTCTCTGGTCACAGATGCTACAACGTCTCGCCATCGCTACTATGTTACATACGTGTTTCAGTGTCTTTTTCATTGGGGTAACGATCTTTGGCTCTTTTTATTCTGAATACAGGGCCAAAGGTCAACGCTGCTGCCCTTATACAATTTATCAGGTTTCATTATGTCTGTTGCAATGTTACATACGGTTCACTCTTTCATTAATATTACCGTTGGGTTTGTTTTGTAGGGACGTTAACATTCTGGCACATTTTTATTATCATCGGACTCTCTGCTATTTGTGCAGGGAGGTTATACCTGGGTCCATTTCCATTTCCATTTACATTTTAATATTGATAGACTTTTTGTTTTCTTTTTTGTTTCTTGTTGTTTTTCCTTCTTTTTTTTTGTTGTTTTTTTTTTTTTTGTTTTGTTTTTCCCGCTCTCACCACCACCGCCGCATCACGCCTTCCGTTTTCTTGGTTTCTTTTCTGTTCTTCAACTGCTTCAACATCACCGCGCCCCATTTCCACACCACAGCCATCAGCCTCCAAGACGGGCGGGCGCAGTGTGCCATTTCCGGCGCACAAGCACACCCGTACGGTACTCTCCTCGCCCCCACGCCACCAACAACACAGCGACCACGCGGCTTTCAGGCATGGCACGGCACGGCACGGCACGGCACGGCACGGCACGGCACGGCACCGGCGAAATGCGCCGCCCCCGCCCCTCCGCGCATCCGTCCGTCTCGCCACGTTCACTGACAGCCGCGTCTGCGGCTACACCACGACAACCACAACACAACACCGCTCCCCTCCCTGGCAACTCACATTGTTTTTCTCCTCCTCTTTTGCACAAACCACAACGCCGAGCACAGGCGCAAGCCACCCACACCGCGCCCCTCCCCGTCCCGTCTTTGGCCGCCGCTCCTCGTTTCCTCGTTTGCCCCCTCCCATCTCCCGAAATGCCATGCCAGCAGCGTTACGCATGCCCCTCCCCTGTCCACACAACACTACCGCCTAACGAACAGCCTTTTCCGGGCCACATCCAGGGCACGCCCACCTCCAAACACTGCCAATTCACGGACGCACACACTCACTCACTTTCTCGACACCTTTCTGTACGGAGGGTGCGTCATCTCGACCGTGACAGAGTGACGGCAACTATCGACGATCCATTTCCCCCCACTGGTAAAACATGTCCACTAACACCTACATACATCATTCAAGTACACAGACAATAGCATACACACAATGGGAGGGCACACGAACATGGACGGCACGGCACTGTCATACACTCTTCCTCAGAACCATATCAACAAACGTTACGTACATCCGGGAAAGCGAAAGCGAACGCGAAAGCGAAAGCAAAAGCAAAAGCAAAGGCAAAGCCCAATGCAGCCGTCAAAGGTAACGTTCACCACGGCAGACACTTGCAGCCGCGCCGCCGTTAAACGCATTTCAGTGCGGCTCCAATACGCCTCCGACACGGGAACGTTCCGTTGCTCTACGAATGCGTTTCTCCCCTTTTTCCCTTCCTCTCTCTTTTGCCCCCCCCCCTCCTTGCACTCTCGCCTCATTCCTCACGTTCTGCCCAGACATTCGACCGATCAAAGTCAACCTTTCGTTACCGTTCTCAGCGCGACGGTGTACAACAGTATGACGGGTGTGCCCAAGACTTCGGTTCAGTTGCGTGACGCCGGTCTATCGCGCCGATCGACAGTTACTCAGGGGGCGACGGATCGGACCACGTCACCGACACACAAAACACTTTCAAACAAACAAATACATACCGGATGGACACAGACAAACACGTGTACAGACATTCGCCAAACAAACGACCGCCGCCGCCGCCGTCGTCGTCTAGCGTGCATCTTGAATGACGACATCGGTGTGCGTGCGTCGTACGCAATCAGTCAGACACGGCTATCAAACATCAGAGTCGAATGGTACATCATCGTGCGTGTCGCCGTACACGTACAGTACAATACAACAACAATGCGTCTTAATGGCACGTTCATTTCAACGTCACTCACACACCTCCACGCTGCAGTTACGTCGCACCATTGTCAAACTCGGCGTACAGCAAAGGGAATAGTGGGCGGCAAAAAAAACCAAACAAAAACATTTCACATTTCACCCTCGCCATGTATGATGTGCAAAAAAACAAACCCGCAAACGGCCGTCGTTACGGTGACACAAAAGTCGCCGATCACACTGTCCCCCCCTCGCAGACGGGTCTCACACACACACACACACCAACAACACCAATGGGTCAAAAACCACGCCAACGAGGCGTGCCACCATTCCACGCCACGGCGACCAACCTCGTGGCCGTACCCCGCGCAACACGCTTTGACGCGCCCCCCCACCCACAATCAAAATGCACACACACACATCACAGCCGTCCACACAAACAACAACAATTCCGCCCTTCCCGCAAAAGGCAAGTTGGTGGCCCTGAAAAGGGCCGTTTTGCCGCTCTCGCAACGGAGGAGCCTTCTCCATCCTTCCTTCCATTCCAGAGCCACCTCCTTACTTGGAGCTCGTGTACTTGGTCACCGCCTTCGTGCCCTCGCTCACGGCGTGCTTGGCCAGCTCGCCAGGCAGCAACAGCCGCACAGCGGTCTGGATCTCGCGGGACGTGATGGTCGAGCGCTTGTTGTAGTGCGCCAGGCGAGAAGCCTCGGCCGCAATGCGCTCGAAAATGTCGTTCACGAAGCTGTTCATGATGCTCATCGCCTTCGACGAGATGCCCGTGTCAGGGTGCACCTGCTTCAGCACCTTGTAGATGTAGATGGCATAGCTCTCCTTCCTCTTGCGCTTCTTCTTCTTGTCGCCCTTCGAAATGTTCTTCTGCGCCTTGCCAGCCTTCTTGGCGGCCTTCCCGCTAGTCTTGGGCGGCATCTCGAACCAACGTACGGCAGCAGCAACACCAGTAGCAAGCGCTCCGCTCTAGTCAGCGTCTCCCCACACAGTGGCACCCGCCGCCAGCCGCCGCCGCACCTTTACCAGCTCGCCCTGTTGCGGCCGCCGACCAATGGGGCGCGCGCGCAACCGGCCGCCGCACCCGAGCCCATAAAGCACCCCCACCCCGGCTGCGCCGGCACGCACTCCCGAAGCGGGAGTGGCACAAGGAGCAGTACTATCCCCTACCCTATACAAACTATACACCGCCGATATTCCGAAACCAGAGACTTGGTGCGAAGACCTGGCCCTCTACGCAGACGATACCGCCTACTGGTGCTCCGGTACCTCAACTGCCGACGTACAAACCCTCGCTAAGGACTACATCAACAAACTTGAAAGTTGGATGTGCAAGTGGCGCATAAAACCGAACCCCGTCAAAAGCCAACTAATCCTCTTCCGTCATAGGCATCTCTGCCAAAAACGTAACCAGACCCCAGACTCCCTAAAGATAACCCTGTGGCACAAAGAAATTCCACCGAAAAGAACAGCCCAATATCTAGGTGTCACACTGGACTACACCCTAAGTTGGCAACCGCACACCTCCCTCATAATTGACAAAGCGCGCGCCCGCATGAATTTAATTAAACTAATAAAAGGGAAATTCTACGGCGCCCCCCCCTGGGTCTTAATCCATACATATAGCTGCTTCGTTAGGCCCGTACTCGAATACGCGGCAATTACTTGGCTCAGCTCAACAGCGCAAACCAACAGGGTACAGGCACATGACAGACGCAATCTCCGCATTGCCGGGCGTTTAAATCCAAACACCGCCTCCACTGACATTCATACCATTACAAACACCATCCCAATACCAGAAAGATGCCGCTTCCAAACAGCAAACTATGGATCGCAAAGACTTATAACAGATGGACCGATAAGAGAAATACTAACAAGTAAACACTGGAAATTCAGGTACCCCCACTTCCAATACCCGCTCCCAGCATACACAATAGCCAAATGTATTCAAGAAAACATACCAGAGCACATCACACCAGTCATACACCTCATACAAGATATAGAAGGCTAGATATCAGAGACAAGTAAAAGAAAAAAGACAAAATACTCCTAAGGAGCACCAAACAGACAATATTTACGTAGAATAAGACAAACAAACTAGGATAGGATGAGAGACTCTGGTCCACAAGATAAAGAGAGAACTCAAAATAGTTAGAACTGCAATAGTACACTAGGCTAGTAAATCAGATAATAGACAAAATCAGATTATAGACGAAATTATGTAGAACAAGTCAAGTAAAAGAGGATAGAATAAGAGACTTGGTCCGTAAGGTATAGAAAAAACTCAAAATAGTTAGAATTGCGGTAGTAAACTAGGCTAGTAAACCAGGCTAAGAAAATAACTTGCTAGAATAGAATATAACTTATCACATAGCTGAATATTCGTTCCGCCCTAGCTGAGGTTTTGGTGGTTTTCCTCAAGCTGTAAGGCGAATGCCAGGGCGAGTATACCCACCAAAAAAGAAAATATAAATATGTATTGAATATTCAGAAAAGAAAGAATACACCCAAGCTGAAATGGAGTGAACCCAAACAAAAGGAAAAAAAAACAATCCCCATTTAATGAAATAAACTGTGACAAAACAGCATTACAATCCTCCAACCTCCATGGCTGAAAAGCGGATTATATCGCGCAACAACAGCCACACGTTCTCAATCCCAGAGACGTGGAAAAAAAAAAAAAAAAAAAAAAAAAAAAAAAAAACTCCGCTGCTCGACTCGCTGCCGCTCGCACCGGTCGTTTTCGTTTCCGTTTCGTGTGCACCGTCGCTAGCCCATCGCCATGTCCGGACGCGGAAAGGGAGGCAAAGTCAAGGGCAAGTCAAAGTCCCGCTCAAGCAGGGCTGGGCTCCAGTTCCCGGTCGGCAGAATCCACCGCCTCCTGCGCAAGGGAAACTACGCAGAGCGCGTCGGCGCCGGGGCGCCCGTCTACCTCGCCGCCGTCATGGAGTACCTCGCGGCTGAGGTGCTCGAGCTGGCCGGAAACGCGGCCCGCGACAACAAGAAGACGCGCATCATCCCGCGCCACCTGCAGCTTGCCATCCGCAACGACGAGGAGCTCAACAAGCTCCTGTCGGGCGTCACCATCGCACAGGGTGGTGTCCTGCCCAACATCCAGGCCGTCCTGCTGCCAAAGAAGACCGAGAAGAAGGCCTAAAGGAGGCCAGGCAATCGCAGCGCCGCGTGCTCCCCTGCACGCAACGCGCTTTGCCGGCTCGGCTCGGCCCACAACAATCGGCCCTTTTCAGGGCCACCACACACACCTACGTCCAAAGCAAAATTTCAGTCGTCCTCGCCGCACCTTGTTTTGTTTTAACTTTGCACTGTCACAGCACAGCCGCCGCCGGCGCACGTCCGCCATCTTGTCGTCCACACAGCCCGTGTGGCCCAACACACACACATTTTGCACGGTCGCAGTCGCCTTCCAAACCGACAACGGCAGCAATAATGACCATTGTTAAAGGGAGGCGTGTCGACACACCGCCCTCCACTCCCGCGCGCAACGGCCGTCGACACGAACGAAACAGCTGATCCGGCCGCCTATGCCCACACGCCTTGCCTCGGAAACCCCAACGCCGCCGCAAACAAACACACAGAGACAAACCACGCAAGCAAATAATCACCGCCTCTCGCACAACAACACACAGCCCGCCATCTCCGTCGCGATCGATACAAAGACACACAAACGAAGCAGCTCCACACACAGCCAGCCACATGACACGTTTCCTTTCCTTCTCCCCTCCCAGTCACATCACGTCGCTCAAACGGAAAGAAAGAAAGAAAGAAACAAACAAACAAACAACACAGCGCACACACGCAGCAACAACAACACAGACTCTTTCGCACTTTTCAACTTCCGAACAGTGTGGTGGCCCTGAAAAGGGCCGTTTTCTAGTCTCTCCCACCCACAAGCACGGCCGCGGGAAGGCCAGCGCCCGCTGCGACGCAGCCTAACCGCCGAAACCGTACAGGGTGCGCCCCTGCCTCTTCAGGGCGTACACCACGTCCATGGCCGTCACAGTCTTGCGCTTGGCGTGCTCAGTGTACGTCACCGCGTCGCGGATCACGTTCTCCAGGAACACCTTCAGCACCCCGCGGGTCTCCTCGTAGATCAGACCAGAGATGCGCTTCACGCCGCCCCTGCGAGCCAGGCGGCGGATGGCGGGCTTCGTGATGCCCTGGATGTTGTCGCGCAACACCTTGCGGTGCCGCTTGGCGCCACCCTTGCCGAGCCCCTTTCCTCCCTTGCCGCGGCCTGTCATCCTTCCTTCCTCGGGCAAAGCAAAACGTGCACAAACAGCAGCTGCAGCGGCTGGCGAGTCGGCTACGGTCTGCGCCCAGCGCGCCCGCCGCCCCCCTATATAGACTCTGGCCCGCCCTCCCCCCACCACGCGCAACCGAGGGCATATAAGCGCAGCACGGAGGCGCGCGGGCCCGTTGTCAAGGCAGCACCGGACGCCGCGCCGCACCTAACCTCCACGCACGCCGCTCCGCTACCGCTACCGCTACCGCCATGGCCCGCACAAAGCAAACGGCCCGCAAGTCCACCGGCGGAAAGGCGCCGCGCAAACAGCTCGCCACCAAGGCGGCGAGGAAGAGCGCGCCCGCCACCGGAGGCGTCAAGAAGCCCCACCGCTACAGGCCGGGCACCGTCGCCCTGCGAGAAATCAGGCGCTACCAGAAGAGCACAGAGCTGCTCATCCGCAAGCTGCCATTCCAGCGCCTAGTGCGCGAGATCGCCCAGGACTTCAAGACCGACCTGCGCTTCCAGAGCTCCGCAGTCATGGCCCTGCAGGAGGCCAGCGAGGCCTACCTCGTCGGCCTCTTCGAAGACACCAACCTGTGCGCAATCCACGCCAAGCGCGTCACCATCATGCCCAAGGACATCCAGCTCGCGCGCCGCATCCGCGGCGAGCGCGCCTAAACCGCGCCGCGGCACCGCACCGCACAAACAAAAACGGCCCTTTTCAGGGCCACTAACATCTCTCCGTCGCGAGCAAACTTTGTCGGTCGCCTGCCTCTCGCCCCGCAACCCAAAAACAAAACAAAAAACCACCACTTCCCGTCCGTCCGCCACACCCGCTCACTCTGCCTGCCTGCTAGCAGCGCGCAACAATCACACATCATCCCTCCCCGGCGCTCAAAGCGCACAATACCCAACGGCCGACGTCACACCGCACGGGTGGCTGGCCGGCCGCCGCTTTCGTTTCGAAAACAAAAAAAACCCGCACTCCACTCCGACGGCCAACGGCCAGGCAGGCGCGCTCGCTCGCTCTACACGCCACCGAAATCCCCGCCGACTCCTTCCGCATCTCAACGTGCCCCCCGTTGCAAAACATCACACACACACACACACACAAAGGAACAAAACAAAACAAAGACCAGACACGACTCGACAAGACAGACATCCGAGAAGAACGAACGCAGGCAAGCCAACCAACGTATTCAAACAAAACAACGCGACAGAAAACCAACCGTCGGCCGCCGCCACAAACACGGCGACAATCAACCACGACAACAACAACACCGCTTACCGCTACCGCCGCCCACACCCGCCACCGACCCCCGCAATCCAACCACCACGGCACGCAAACAGCATCCCCACGGGCATACAGAAACGCCAGACAGACACCCACACCAAACGCAACACGACAATCAAAACCTTCCCCGACGTGCTTTGATGGCCCTGAGAAGGGCCGTTTTGGGCCGCGCGTCTCTTGCGCGCCACTAGACGACGACGGGGGGTGGGGACGACGGAGTCAAGCGCCAAACCCTTCCATTCCCATCTCTTTCTCCTCTACTCTACTTCTTCTTCTTGGGCGAAGCCTTCGCCTTAGACGGCGTCGTCGCCTTCTTCGGGCGCGGCGCCTTCGGCTTCTTCGTCGGAACCTTGGCGGCCTTCTTCGCCTTCGACGGCGACTTGGCCTTGGCCGGCTTGGCCGCAGCCGCCTTCTTCGCACCCGCGGGAGCGGCCGACGCCGCAGACGCCTTCTTGGCGGCGCCCGCCTTCCGACCGGTCGCCGCCTTCACGCCACCAGCCTTCTTTGCGCCGGCCGCACGGGCGCCCTTCTTCTCCTTGCTGGCCGGAGCGGCGCGCTTCTTCTTGGCACCGCCAGCACGAGCCTTGCCGCCCTCGGCCGCCCCCCCGCCGCCGGCGCCGGCAAGCTTGAACGAGCCGGACGCGCCCTTCCCCTTCGTCTGCACCAGCTCGCCCGCCACGACGGCCGACTTGAGGTACTTCTTGATAAACGGCGCCAGCTTCTCCGCGTCCAGCTTGTAGTGCGCGGCTATGTACTTCTTGATCGCCTGCAGCGACGACCCGCCGCGCTCCTTCAGACTCTTGATGGCGGCCGTCACCATCTCAGAGGTGCGCGGGTGCGCAGGCTTGGCGCGCGGCTTCTTCGCAGACGACGCAGACTTGGCCTTCTTCGTAGTGCCGGTGGCGGCGGGTGCCGCAGCAGTCTCGTTCGTAGCCGCCTGATCTGCCATTTCGACGACGCGCGTAACACACAGCGAGAGCGAGCGGGACGGCAGGCACGCAAGCACAGCACAGCAGCAGAGCAGAGAATCACAAGGCCCAGCCAGTGTCGCGGGCGGGCGCGGACGGCCGAGAGAGCGGCCGCCACTCTGCGCGCCGCCGCGCCGCGCCTCCCGCGCTTGCTACCGCCCAACGTCCGACAGCCTGTGCGGAGCAGCCCCAAACCTGCGCCACAACCGCCCGCGCCTTTCAAACCACCGAGGATGGGGCTACACACAGCCACACCACAGTCGCCAACCAGTCGCCACGGCAGCGCCGCAAACCACGGCCAAACTGCAGCTACCGCGCGCTACAGCCTGGGTCGGCCCGCCGAGAATCGCCGCCCCCGCCCAAATGCCGCCCCCACAGCCCCAGCCGACGACCCGCCACAATGGCCAAACCTTCGGCAAAACTCCCACACCGTCGCCGCGGCAGCCCGGCCAGCGCGGCCGGCGCCACAGCCACACAAGCCGAGGCGTGCGGCGATGACGGCCGTGCAAACGCGCCTCCGCCGCCCCATCGCCTTCCGTCGCCCTCCCGCCGTTTCCCGATCGGCCCGCAGCCGTCGGGCCACATCGCGCGCCGTCCTCCTCCTCTCGCCCGCCAACATTCACAGCCGTTTCTCAACAATTGCCCGCCGCAAACGGACGCCGCCTGCGCAACAGGCGCCGCCGCCCCTCGCCGCTTCCGACCCAACCCCTCGACCGAGGCAAACCGCAATCCGAATCTACAGACCAACCCAATCTGCCGTCAAGCACACACGACAGCCGACCTTACACGTTACGCGTTACACATTACGTTTACACGTCTACGTTAGGTTAGGTTAGGTGGACGTGGGTTAGGTTAAGGGGACTTGGGTTAGGTTAAGCGTCAAACTTAGGTTAAGCATTCAAACACGTCAGGCGTCAGAGGTTAGGTTAGGTTAGGTTACACGTTAGGTTAAGGGGTCGGTGCTAGGTTAAGAAGCGTCAAACGTAGGTTAGAAAAGCGTTCAAACGTGAGGCGTGAGCCGGACAGCTTACCTTACGTAGACGTTAGGGGCTCACAGGCTGAGCTCACCTCGCCACACCACAGGTTAGGTTCGGTTCGGTTCGGTTCGCTCGGCTCAGCGTAAAGCGCCGAGGTCAGGGTTACGTTCGTTCACCTTCGGGCGCCACACTTTCGGTTGAAAGGTCGCGACGGGACGGACGTCGGCAGGCACGCCGCAAACGAACAAAAAAAACGTACAGACGACGTCGGAAACCGCCGACAGACGGGGGAGCAGCACGACCACGACCAGACACCGAGCGCGAACGAGACACACGCGAACCACCCCCACCGGCCAAAGGGCACCACACAACAACCCAGAGCACCACGTGTCGACACCAGAGCAACCCGCCGCTCACGCGACATGGCTGGCACCGAAGGGCAACCGCCCGCAACTGCGCTTTCCGCGCCGGCCCGGATGCACGTCGTGCTACAACAACACCACTACCGTACACAGCCGCTGTTCACAACATCACTATCAATGGCGCGCCCGCGGCTCGCCGCCGTCGCAGTCGCAGCCCCAACGCCAGCACTTTTGCACCACCATTCACACGCACCGCAACACAGCTCGCCGACACAGCCGAACAAAACAAACACCACACAACAACAGCAACAACGCCGCCGCCTCTACTTGTGCCGGCGACCCACCCCGCCGATGGCGCACCTTTCGCCAGCCGGCAATCGACACACACGCACCCACCCACCGGGGCCCAGTGCAAAAAACAAAAAAAAACACACAAAAACAAAAAAATCAAACGACACGGGAAGCGCACACCGCCACTTCGCGCGCACGCCACCAACCAGTCGTCGTCTCAAAATAACAAACACAAACACAATAAACTAACAACTAGGGCAACACAAAACAAAAACGCCTCGCACGAACCGCCCACAAAAAGGACAAGCACACGCACAGCCTCTGCTGACGACCACGACGCAGCGGCACGCTGCTCCTGTCCCGCGCCCCGCGCCCCACTCGATTCACAACTCACGCGACACCGTCAACGACGGGCTCGCTTCCCGCAACCTACCACCTTTCCGCCACGACGCACAGCCCCAGCCCCACCCGACGACGCCCGTGGCAACGACTGCACTTTCACCACCGCCTCCCCCTTCCCCCCCAAAACAACACACACACACACACACACAGCCAGCCAAAAACGCACTCGCGACCCACACATGCACGTGCATCGGCACACGCCAACCAGTCAACGTCGACAACCACACGCAAGGCTCGAAACGAAACCGGCGTCCTTCCACGTTGCCATCAAGCTACGCGACACAAGACACAAGGAACCAACACAACAGCCGGCCCCACTAATTCCCACTCTCACGCCGCAAAAAGCACACCGAAACCGCCAAACGCACGCACATTCCCCTTCGCACCGACACCACCGACCGGCTCGCTACCACACACCTCTCGGCAGCCGTTTCACGCCAATTCGCCACACCGCCCACACAGTCGACAAGCGCCCGCCCTGTACGGCACACGCAACGACGCAGCGCAGCAAAGGGCGCCCGCAACACATACCTCTCCGCCGCCCGACGCGCCAACCGCCACACCACACCGCCAGCCACTCGCAAATTGTGCACTGCCACCAGCCACACGTCCAACACGCCGCGCCGCCTCCGGCCACCCGCCAGGGGGCGCTCACGTCCGCGACAACAGCGCGGCCCGCCGGGCCGGGCCGAACCGAACCGAGCCGCCGCTGCTCTGCACTCGGCACGGCCACACCCTGCTGCAGACCGGGCTCGTCCCTCTGTACGCGTCTGCCTGCGCATCAACACAACACGACCTTTTTTTTTTTTCTCTCTCTACCGCCATCCCTCCTTCTCGCGTTTTACTCGTTGTTGCAGCAGCGGCGCACACCTACACATCCACAGCCCCAGCCGAGCCGGCCTCACCTCAGGGCCCGCCGCCAGCGTCTCCTCCTCGGGCACAGGTGCGGTGCTGTGGCCGCCCATCCAACCGCATTGCTGGCCGTCCAGCCACCAGGCGTTCCCACTGCCGCGAGCCACGCCGCGCACCGACCCTGCTGCAGAAAACGAAGCATAGCCAGAGACCGACCGATACACAAAGCAAGCCGTCGCCTCGCCTCTTGTCCTTCCTGCCTTCCTTCCGCCCCCGCCCTTCTCACACCACCGCCTCTCCACTTTCGCCCACCCCCCCCTCCTTTTCTTTTTTTTTTTTTTTGTTTCTTTCTTTCTTTCTTTCTCTCCTTCCCGCCATGGCGGTTACGGCACCGCCTGCAGCGGCAGATTTTTTGCGCCCACACGCCTACTCCTACCACCATTAACCTTGCCCTGCCCTGCCCATCAACGTCGCAGTCGAACCGACGCGTGCCAACACACTGCCCACGTTCCTTTCTCTTTTCGGCCTACGCCCATTACGCGCCGCCGCCACAGCACCTTCCCTTCCCACAACACACCGACGTCATCACACGCACCCAAAACAGGGGCCACGACCGTGTTCCTCGCCCACTCCCATCCCGCACGGTACGCACATTCCCAACTACTACCGCGCACCCTCCCTTTCCAATCTGTGTGTCTCTGTGTCTGTGTCCTGTCCGCGCGTGACGCCTCTCAACATCCGCCGTCCCCCGTCCCGTTTTCGCCCCCATGCCGTCGTCGCGCCGCCTCCTCCCCGTCCACCGCCGCCCCTGTCCGCCCCGCACCACACCATACACCGCTGCTTGTCCCGGCCGTTGCCACCAAAGGCGCCGACCGCAAACGCGCCACGCCGCAGCCCCCGTGCGTCTCGCGCTCGCTTGCATCTCCGTGCCGACGCTGCCTCTCTTCCCACTCGCACTCGACCTCGACAACACAGTCTTTGGCTCCGCCACTGCGTGTTCCGGTGGTACGCACGCTGCAACACGTATGTATTCATTACCAGAGCGATGGCGAGGCATGACAGCATCTCTGTCTGACCAGAGAGTTCTTTATCGCTGCTAGTCGGCGCTTGGACCGCGCCAGACGACAGTAGTGGCACGCACCGGGTCGCCAGGAACAGTTGTTATATATATTGTAGCGCGAGTCGGGAGAGGTAGTAGTCGGTCGACAGTAGTAGCGGGTCGACGGTTGTACTGAGCGGGCGTCGGCGGCGTGCTCTGCTCGTCTCGCGACTCTGGTCACGGTTCGGGACGATGTATAGTATATTGTGTTATAATCAAAAGGTGGTGTGACGCTGCATTGCGCAAATCTGATAACGTATGTTCATTGTACTTCTTTTGTTCAACAACAAAAGCCCCACTATTACTTTTTTTCTAAAGTAACTTTTGTCTCTTAACGAAAAACATTCACTTTTTAAAGACTACTTCCTATGGCATTTCCCTCCAAGGAGTGCAATTAATTACCAGCCAGCACTCATTCATTGCACACAGCTGTGTAAGGGGTATCTACAATTGAGGAGCGGATATAAATGCAATTTTTTGTTTTTTTTTTTTTTTGTGTGTGTGTGTTGTAACCTCCCAGCAAAATTTAAAATAATGGACAATGTTATTTACGGATGCTAATGGACATTGCGCTAATTGTAACCTCGCCCACAATGAGAGGTATTGAAAATGGCAACAAAAATGTGAAATTCGCAATCTGACTCAAATATAAAGTCTTCACACAACATTTACAAACGTCCGTTCAGTGACAAGAAACTTCAATTAAACCGAAATATCGGTCTTTGGCCCTGTGCAAAACAATCAGAATTAAAGTCTTACCTCCGAATAAATGGATGTCACATTTCTGCTCTGGTTGTTGCGCAGCGCTTGGAGGAACTGCATTTGCAAATAATAATATTCTCTTTTTTTGTGATTTTAGTGACATTTTTCTTCAAAGCAGTGGAATGAAATGTGAAGTGCAACGAACTCTTTAGTTCAATAACAAATTAAATGTTTGAAAAATGCTTTTGAAATAAAAATTATTATTGGGGAACTTGTTGGAGAATAATTACACTTTTTCATTATCTAATGATTATATTAATTAACAGTATACCTTATTCACCATCTTGACCAGTGTTGCCGACCACCTACATCACACAACCGCACTCGGCTGCTACTACTGACCGACCGCTCTGCATGACGACTATTAGCGTACTGCACGCGACGACTACTGACAGAGTACAGCCCTCAACTACACAGAGCTACGGACTCGCAACGACTACTGACAGACAGACTGACTGACTGAGAACCGCTCGCAACACTCGCGCAGTCCAGCGCAAACTCTCTGGTCACAGATGCTACAACGTCTCGCCATCGCTACTATGTTACATACGTGTTTCAGTGTCTTTTTCATTGGGGTAACGATCTTTGGCTCTTTTTATTCTGAATACAGGGCCAAAGGTCAACGCTGCTGCCCTTATACAATTTATCAGGTTTCATTATGTCTGTTGCAATGTTACATACGGTTCACTCTTTCATTAATATTACCGTTGGGTTTGTTTTGTAGGGACGTTAACATTCTGGCACATTTTTATTATCATCGGACTCTCTGCTATTTGTGCAGGGAGGTTATACCTGGGTCCATTTCCATTTCCATTTACATTTTAATATTGATAGACTTTTTGTTTTCTTTTTTGTTTCTTGTTGTTTTTCCTTCTTTTTTTTTGTTGTTTTTTTTTTTTTTGTTTTGTTTTTCCCGCTCTCACCACCACCGCCGCATCACGCCTTCCGTTTTCTTGGTTTCTTTTCTGTTCTTCAACTGCTTCAACATCACCGCGCCCCATTTCCACACCACAGCCATCAGCCTCCAAGACGGGCGGGCGCAGTGTGCCATTTCCGGCGCACAAGCACACCCGTACGGTACTCTCCTCGCCCCCACGCCACCAACAACACAGCGACCACGCGGCTTTCAGGCATGGCACGGCACGGCACGGCACGGCACGGCACGGCACGGCACGGCACGGCACCGGCGAAATGCGCCGCCCCCGCCCCTCCGCGCATCCGTCCGTCTCGCCACGTTCACTGACAGCCGCGTCTGCGGCTACACCACGACAACCACAACACAACACCGCTCCCCTCCCTGGCAACTCACATTGTTTTTCTCCTCCTCTTTTGCACAAACCACAACGCCGAGCACAGGCGCAAGCCACCCACACCGCGCCCCTCCCCGTCCCGTCTTTGGCCGCCGCTCCTCGTTCCTCCTCGTTTGCCCCCTCCCATCTCCCGAAATGCCATGCCAGCAGCGTTACGCATGCCCCTCCCCTGTCCACACAACACTACCGCCTAACGAACAGCCTTTTCCGGGCCACATCCAGGGCACGCCCACCTCCAAACACTGCCAATTCACGGACGCACACACTCACTCACTTTCTCGACACCTTTCTGTACGGAGGGTGCGTCATCTCGACCGTGACAGAGTGACGGCAACTATCGACGATCCATTTCCCCCCACTGGTAAAACATGTCCACTAACACCTACATACATCATTCAAGTACACAGACAATAGCATACACACAATGGGAGGGCACACGAACATGGACGGCACGGCACTGTCATACACTCTTCCTCAGAACCATATCAACAAACGTTACGTACATCCGGGAAAGCGAAAGCGAACGCGAAAGCGAAAGCAAAAGCAAAAGCAAAGGCAAAGCCCAATGCAGCCGTCAAAGGTAACGTTCACCACGGCAGACACTTGCAGCCGCGCCGCCGTTAAACGCATTTCAGTGCGGCTCCAATACGCCTCCGACACGGGAACGTTCCGTTGCTCTACGAATGCGTTTCTCCCCTTTTTCCCTTCCTCTCTCTTTTGCCCCCCCCCCTCCTTGCACTCTCGCCTCATTCCTCACGTTCTGCCCAGACATTCGACCGATCAAAGTCAACCTTTCGTTACCGTTCTCAGCGCGACGGTGTACAACAGTATGACGGGTGTGCCCAAGACTTCGGTTCAGTTGCGTGACGCCGGTCTATCGCGCCGATCGACAGTTACTCAGGGGGCGACGGATCGGACCACGTCACCGACACACAAAACACTTTCAAACAAACAAATACATACCGGATGGACACAGACAAACACGTGTACAGACATTCGCCAAACAAACGACCGCCGCCGCCGCCGTCGTCGTCTAGCGTGCATCTTGAATGACGACATCGGTGTGCGTGCGTCGTACGCAATCAGTCAGACACGGCTATCAAACATCAGAGTCGAATGGTACATCATCGTGCGTGTCGCCGTACACGTACAGTACAATACAACAACAATGCGTCTTAATGGCACGTTCATTTCAACGTCACTCACACACCTCCACGCTGCAGTTACGTCGCACCATTGTCAAACTCGGCGTACAGCAAAGGGAATAGTGGGCGGCAAAAAAAACCAAACAAAAACATTTCACATTTCACCCTCGCCATGTATGATGTGCAAAAAAACAAACCCGCAAACGGCCGTCGTTACGGTGACACAAAAGTCGCCGATCACACTGTCCCCCCCTCGCAGACGGGTCTCACACACACACACACACCAACAACACCAATGGGTCAAAAACCACGCCAACGAGGCGTGCCACCATTCCACGCCACGGCGACCAACCTCGTGGCCGTACCCCGCGCAACACGCTTTGACGCGCCCCCCCACCCACAATCAAAATGCACACACACACATCACAGCCGTCCACACAAACAACAACAATTCCGCCCTTCCCGCAAAAGGCAAGTTGGTGGCCCTGAAAAGGGCCGTTTTGCCGCTCTCGCAACGGAGGAGCCTTCTCCATCCTTCCTTCCATTCCAGAGCCACCTCCTTACTTGGAGCTCGTGTACTTGGTCACCGCCTTCGTGCCCTCGCTCACGGCGTGCTTGGCCAGCTCGCCAGGCAGCAACAGCCGCACAGCGGTCTGGATCTCGCGGGACGTGATGGTCGAGCGCTTGTTGTAGTGCGCCAGGCGAGAAGCCTCGGCCGCAATGCGCTCGAAAATGTCGTTCACGAAGCTGTTCATGATGCTCATCGCCTTCGACGAGATGCCCGTGTCAGGGTGCACCTGCTTCAGCACCTTGTAGATGTAGATGGCATAGCTCTCCTTCCTCTTGCGCTTCTTCTTCTTGTCGCCCTTCGAAATGTTCTTCTGCGCCTTGCCAGCCTTCTTGGCGGCCTTCCCGCTAGTCTTGGGCGGCATCTCGAACCAACGTACGGCAGCAGCAACACCAGTAGCAAGCGCTCCGCTCTAGTCAGCGTCTCCCCACACAGTGGCACCCGCCGCCAGCCGCCGCCGCACCTTTACCAGCTCGCCCTGTTGCGGCCGCCGACCAATGGGGCGCGCGCGCAACCGGCCGCCGCACCCGAGCCCATAAAGCACCCCCACCCCGGCTGCGCCGGCACGCACTCCGCTGCTCGACTCGCTGCCGCTCGCACCGGTCGTTTTCGTTTCCGTTTCGTGTGCACCGTCGCTAGCCCATCGCCATGTCCGGACGCGGAAAGGGAGGCAAAGTCAAGGGCAAGTCAAAGTCCCGCTCAAGCAGGGCTGGGCTCCAGTTCCCGGTCGGCAGAATCCACCGCCTCCTGCGCAAGGGAAACTACGCAGAGCGCGTCGGCGCCGGGGCGCCCGTCTACCTCGCCGCCGTCATGGAGTACCTCGCGGCTGAGGTGCTCGAGCTGGCCGGAAACGCGGCCCGCGACAACAAGAAGACGCGCATCATCCCGCGCCACCTGCAGCTTGCCATCCGCAACGACGAGGAGCTCAACAAGCTCCTGTCGGGCGTCACCATCGCACAGGGTGGTGTCCTGCCCAACATCCAGGCCGTCCTGCTGCCAAAGAAGACCGAGAAGAAGGCCTAAAGGAGGCCAGGCAATCGCAGCGCCGCGTGCTCCCCTGCACGCAACGCGCTTTGCCGGCTCGGCTCGGCCCACAACAATCGGCCCTTTTCAGGGCCACCACACACACCTACGTCCAAAGCAAAATTTCAGTCGTCCTCGCCGCACCTTGTTTTGTTTTAACTTTGCACTGTCACAGCACAGCCGCCGCCGGCGCACGTCCGCCATCTTGTCGTCCACACAGCCCGTGTGGCCCAACACACACACATTTTGCACGGTCGCAGTCGCCTTCCAAACCGACAACGGCAGCAATAATGACCATTGTTAAAGGGAGGCGTGTCGACACACCGCCCTCCACTCCCGCGCGCAACGGCCGTCGACACGAACGAAACAGCTGATCCGGCCGCCTATGCCCACACGCCTTGCCTCGGAAACCCCAACGCCGCCGCAAACAAACACACAGAGACAAACCACGCAAGCAAATAATCACCGCCTCTCGCACAACAACACACAGCCCGCCATCTCCGTCGCGATCGATACAAAGACACACAAACGAAGCAGCTCCACACACAGCCAGCCACATGACACGTTTCCTTTCCTTCTCCCCTCCCAGTCACATCACGTCGCTCAAACGGAAAGAAAGAAAGAAAGAAACAAACAAACAAACAACACAGCGCACACACGCAGCAACAACAACACAGACTCTTTCGCACTTTTCAACTTCCGAACAGTGTGGTGGCCCTGAAAAGGGCCGTTTTCTAGTCTCTCCCACCCACAAGCACGGCCGCGGGAAGGCCAGCGCCCGCTGCGACGCAGCCTAACCGCCGAAACCGTACAGGGTGCGCCCCTGCCTCTTCAGGGCGTACACCACGTCCATGGCCGTCACAGTCTTGCGCTTGGCGTGCTCAGTGTACGTCACCGCGTCGCGGATCACGTTCTCCAGGAACACCTTCAGCACCCCGCGGGTCTCCTCGTAGATCAGACCAGAGATGCGCTTCACGCCGCCCCTGCGAGCCAGGCGGCGGATGGCGGGCTTCGTGATGCCCTGGATGTTGTCGCGCAACACCTTGCGGTGCCGCTTGGCGCCACCCTTGCCGAGCCCCTTTCCTCCCTTGCCGCGGCCTGTCATCCTTCCTTCCTCGGGCAAAGCAAAACGTGCACAAACAGCAGCTGCAGCGGCTGGCGAGTCGGCTACGGTCTGCGCCCAGCGCGCCCGCCGCCCCCCTATATAGACTCTGGCCCGCCCTCCCCCCACCACGCGCAACCGAGGGCATATAAGCGCAGCACGGAGGCGCGCGGGCCCGTTGTCAAGGCAGCACCGGACGCCGCGCCGCACCTAACCTCCACGCACGCCGCTCCGCTACCGCTACCGCTACCGCCATGGCCCGCACAAAGCAAACGGCCCGCAAGTCCACCGGCGGAAAGGCGCCGCGCAAACAGCTCGCCACCAAGGCGGCGAGGAAGAGCGCGCCCGCCACCGGAGGCGTCAAGAAGCCCCACCGCTACAGGCCGGGCACCGTCGCCCTGCGAGAAATCAGGCGCTACCAGAAGAGCACAGAGCTGCTCATCCGCAAGCTGCCATTCCAGCGCCTAGTGCGCGAGATCGCCCAGGACTTCAAGACCGACCTGCGCTTCCAGAGCTCCGCAGTCATGGCCCTGCAGGAGGCCAGCGAGGCCTACCTCGTCGGCCTCTTCGAAGACACCAACCTGTGCGCAATCCACGCCAAGCGCGTCACCATCATGCCCAAGGACATCCAGCTCGCGCGCCGCATCCGCGGCGAGCGCGCCTAAACCGCGCCGCGGCACCGCACCGCACAAACAAAAACGGCCCTTTTCAGGGCCACTAACATCTCTCCGTCGCGAGCAAACTTTGTCGGTCGCCTGCCTCTCGCCCCGCAACCCAAAAACAAAACAAAAAACCACCACTTCCCGTCCGTCCGCCACACCCGCTCACTCTGCCTGCCTGCTAGCAGCGCGCAACAATCACACATCATCCCTCCCCGGCGCTCAAAGCGCACAATACCCAACGGCCGACGTCACACCGCACGGGTGGCTGGCCGGCCGCCGCTTTCGTTTCGAAAACAAAAAAAACCCGCACTCCACTCCGACGGCCAACGGCCAGGCAGGCGCGCTCGCTCGCTCTACACGCCACCG
Organism: Schistocerca serialis cubense; assembly: GCF_023864345.2. Lineage (NCBI taxonomy): Eukaryota > Metazoa > Arthropoda > Insecta > Orthoptera > Acrididae > Schistocerca > Schistocerca serialis. The sequence goes on along the minus strand of NW_026048581.1, from coordinate 6,407 downwards.
AAATCCCCGCCGACTCCTTCCGCATCTCAACGTGCCCCCCGTTGCAAAACATCACACACACACACACACACAAAGGAACAAAACAAAACAAAGACCAGACACGACTCGACAAGACAGACATCCGAGAAGAACGAACGCAGGCAAGCCAACCAACGTATTCAAACAAAACAACGCGACAGAAAACCAACCGTCGGCCGCCGCCACAAACACGGCGACAATCAACCACGACAACAACAACACCGCTTACCGCTACCGCCGCCCACACCCGCCACCGACCCCCGCAATCCAACCACCACGGCACGCAAACAGCATCCCCACGGGCATACAGAAACGCCAGACAGACACCCACACCAAACGCAACACGACAATCAAAACCTTCCCCGACGTGCTTTGATGGCCCTGAGAAGGGCCGTTTTGGGCCGCGCGTCTCTTGCGCGCCACTAGACGACGACGGGGGGTGGGGACGACGGAGTCAAGCGCCAAACCCTTCCATTCCCATCTCTTTCTCCTCTACTCTACTTCTTCTTCTTGGGCGAAGCCTTCGCCTTAGACGGCGTCGTCGCCTTCTTCGGGCGCGGCGCCTTCGGCTTCTTCGTCGGAACCTTGGCGGCCTTCTTCGCCTTCGACGGCGACTTGGCCTTGGCCGGCTTGGCCGCAGCCGCCTTCTTCGCACCCGCGGGAGCGGCCGACGCCGCAGACGCCTTCTTGGCGGCGCCCGCCTTCCGACCGGTCGCCGCCTTCACGCCACCAGCCTTCTTTGCGCCGGCCGCACGGGCGCCCTTCTTCTCCTTGCTGGCCGGAGCGGCGCGCTTCTTCTTGGCACCGCCAGCACGAGCCTTGCCGCCCTCGGCCGCCCCCCCCGCCGCCGGCGCCGGCAAGCTTGAACGAGCCGGACGCGCCCTTCCCCTTCGTCTGCACCAGCTCGCCCGCCACGACGGCCGACTTGAGGTACTTCTTGATAAACGGCGCCAGCTTCTCCGCGTCCAGCTTGTAGTGCGCGGCTATGTACTTCTTGATCGCCTGCAGCGACGACCCGCCGCGCTCCTTCAGACTCTTGATGGCGGCCGTCACCATCTCAGAGGTGCGCGGGTGCGCAGGCTTGGCGCGCGGCTTCTTCGCAGACGACGCAGACTTGGCCTTCTTCGTAGTGCCGGTGGCGGCGGGTGCCGCAGCAGTCTCGTTCGTAGCCGCCTGATCTGCCATTTCGACGACGCGCGTAACACACAGCGAGAGCGAGCGGGACGGCAGGCACGCAAGCACAGCACAGCAGCAGAGCAGAGAATCACAAGGCCCAGCCAGTGTCGCGGGCGGGCGCGGACGGCCGAGAGAGCGGCCGCCACTCTGCGCGCCGCCGCGCCGCGCCTCCCGCGCTTGCTACCGCCCAACGTCCGACAGCCTGTGCGGAGCAGCCCCAAACCTGCGCCACAACCGCCCGCGCCTTTCAAACCACCGAGGATGGGGCTACACACAGCCACACCACAGTCGCCAACCAGTCGCCACGGCAGCGCCGCAAACCACGGCCAAACTGCAGCTACCGCGCGCTACAGCCTGGGTCGGCCCGCCGAGAATCGCCGCCCCCGCCCAAATGCCGCCCCCACAGCCCCAGCCGACGACCCGCCACAATGGCCAAACCTTCGGCAAAACTCCCACACCGTCGCCGCGGCAGCCCGGCCAGCGCGGCCGGCGCCACAGCCACACAAGCCGAGGCGTGCGGCGATGACGGCCGTGCAAACGCGCCTCCGCCGCCCCATCGCCTTCCGTCGCCCTCCCGCCGTTTCCCGATCGGCCCGCAGCCGTCGGGCCACATCGCGCGCCGTCCTCCTCCTCTCGCCCGCCAACATTCACAGCCGTTTCTCAACAATTGCCCGCCGCAAACGGACGCCGCCTGCGCAACAGGCGCCGCCGCCCCTCGCCGCTTCCGACCCAACCCCTCGACCGAGGCAAACCGCAATCCGAATCTACAGACCAACCCAATCTGCCGTCAAGCACACACGACAGCCGACCTTACACGTTACGCGTTACACATTACGTTTACACGTCTACGTTAGGTTAGGTTAGGTGGACGTGGGTTAGGTTAAGGGGACTTGGGTTAGGTTAAGCGTCAAACTTAGGTTAAGCATTCAAACACGTCAGGCGTCAGAGGTTAGGTTAGGTTAGGTTACACGTTAGGTTAAGGGGTCGGTGCTAGGTTAAGAAGCGTCAAACGTAGGTTAGAAAAGCGTTCAAACGTGAGGCGTGAGCCGGACAGCTTACCTTACGTAGACGTTAGGGGCTCACAGGCTGAGCTCACCTCGCCACACCACAGGTTAGGTTCGGTTCGGTTCGGTTCGCTCGGCTCAGCGTAAAGCGCCGAGGTCAGGGTTACGTTCGTTCACCTTCGGGCGCCACACTTTCGGTTGAAAGGTCGCGACGGGACGGACGTCGGCAGGCACGCCGCAAACGAACAAAAAAAACGTACAGACGACGTCGGAAACCGCCGACAGACGGGGGAGCAGCACGACCACGACCAGACACCGAGCGCGAACGAGACACACGCGAACCACCCCCACCGGCCAAAGGGCACCACACAACAACCCAGAGCACCACGTGTCGACACCAGAGCAACCCGCCGCTCACGCGACATGGCTGGCACCGAAGGGCAACCGCCCGCAACTGCGCTTTCCGCGCCGGCCCGGATGCACGTCGTGCTACAACAACACCACTACCGTACACAGCCGCTGTTCACAACATCACTATCAATGGCGCGCCCGCGGCTCGCCGCCGTCGCAGTCGCAGCCCCAACGCCAGCACTTTTGCACCACCATTCACACGCACCGCAACACAGCTCGCCGACACAGCCGAACAAAACAAACACCACACAACAACAGCAACAACGCCGCCGCCTCTACTTGTGCCGGCGACCCACCCCGCCGATGGCGCACCTTTCGCCAGCCGGCAATCGACACACACGCACCCACCCACCGGGGCCCAGTGCAAAAAACAAAAAAAAACACACAAAAACAAAAAAATCAAACGACACGGGAAGCGCACACCGCCACTTCGCGCGCACGCCACCAACCAGTCGTCGTCTCAAAATAACAAACACAAACACAATAAACTAACAACTAGGGCAACACAAAACAAAAACGCCTCGCACGAACCGCCCACAAAAAGGACAAGCACACGCACAGCCTCTGCTGACGACCACGACGCAGCGGCACGCTGCTCCTGTCCCGCGCCCCGCGCCCCACTCGATTCACAACTCACGCGACACCGTCAACGACGGGCTCGCTTCCCGCAACCTACCACCTTTCCGCCACGACGCACAGCCCCAGCCCCACCCGACGACGCCCGTGGCAACGACTGCACTTTCACCACCGCCTCCCCCTTCCCCCCCAAAACAACACACACACACACACACACAGCCAGCCAAAAACGCACTCGCGACCCACACATGCACGTGCATCGGCACACGCCAACCAGTCAACGTCGACAACCACACGCAAGGCTCGAAACGAAACCGGCGTCCTTCCACGTTGCCATCAAGCTACGCGACACAAGACACAAGGAACCAACACAACAGCCGGCCCCACTAATTCCCACTCTCACGCCGCAAAAAGCACACCGAAACCGCCAAACGCACGCACATTCCCCTTCGCACCGACACCACCGACCGGCTCGCTACCACACACCTCTCGGCAGCCGTTTCACGCCAATTCGCCACACCGCCCACACAGTCGACAAGCGCCCGCCCTGTACGGCACACGCAACGACGCAGCGCAGCAAAGGGCGCCCGCAACACATACCTCTCCGCCGCCCGACGCGCCAACCGCCACACCACACCGCCAGCCACTCGCAAATTGTGCACTGCCACCAGCCACACGTCCAACACGCCGCGCCGCCTCCGGCCACCCGCCAGGGGGCGCTCACGTCCGCGACAACAGCGCGGCCCGCCGGGCCGGGCCGAACCGAACCGAGCCGCCGCTGCTCTGCACTCGGCACGGCCACACCCTGCTGCAGACCGGGCTCGTCCCTCTGTACGCGTCTGCCTGCGCATCAACACAACACGACCTTTTTTTTTTTTCTCTCTCTACCGCCATCCCTCCTTCTCGCGTTTTACTCGTTGTTGCAGCAGCGGCGCACACCTACACATCCACAGCCCCAGCCGAGCCGGCCTCACCTCAGGGCCCGCCGCCAGCGTCTCCTCCTCGGGCACAGGTGCGGTGCTGTGGCCGCCCATCCAACCGCATTGCTGGCCGTCCAGCCACCAGGCGTTCCCACTGCCGCGAGCCACGCCGCGCACCGACCCTGCTGCAGAAAACGAAGCATAGCCAGAGACCGACCGATACACAAAGCAAGCCGTCGCCTCGCCTCTTGTCCTTCCTGCCTTCCTTCCGCCCCCGCCCTTCTCACACCACCGCCTCTCCACTTTCGCCCACCCCCCCCCTCCTTTTCTTTTTTTTTTTTTTTGTTTCTTTCTTTCTTTCTTTCTCTCCTTCCCGCCATGGCGGTTACGGCACCGCCTGCAGCGGCAGATTTTTTGCGCCCACACGCCTACTCCTACCACCATTAACCTTGCCCTGCCCTGCCCATCAACGTCGCAGTCGAACCGACGCGTGCCAACACACTGCCCACGTTCCTTTCTCTTTTCGGCCTACGCCCATTACGCGCCGCCGCCACAGCACCTTCCCTTCCCACAACACACCGACGTCATCACACGCACCCAAAACAGGGGCCACGACCGTGTTCCTCGCCCACTCCCATCCCGCACGGTACGCACATTCCCAACTACTACCGCGCACCCTCCCTTTCCAATCTGTGTGTCTCTGTGTCTGTGTCCTGTCCGCGCGTGACGCCTCTCAACATCCGCCGTCCCCCGTCCCGTTTTCGCCCCCATGCCGTCGTCGCGCCGCCTCCTCCCCGTCCACCGCCGCCCCTGTCCGCCCCGCACCACACCATACACCGCTGCTTGTCCCGGCCGTTGCCACCAAAGGCGCCGACCGCAAACGCGCCACGCCGCAGCCCCCGTGCGTCTCGCGCTCGCTTGCATCTCCGTGCCGACGCTGCCTCTCTTCCCACTCGCACTCGACCTCGACAACACAGTCTTTGGCTCCGCCACTGCGTGTTCCGGTGGTACGCACGCTGCAACACGTATGTATTCATTACCAGAGCGATGGCGAGGCATGACAGCATCTCTGTCTGACCAGAGAGTTCTTTATCGCTGCTAGTCGGCGCTTGGACCGCGCCAGACGACAGTAGTGGCACGCACCGGGTCGCCAGGAACAGTTGTTATATATATTGTAGCGCGAGTCGGGAGAGGTAGTAGTCGGTCGACAGTAGTAGCGGGTCGACGGTTGTACTGAGCGGGCGTCGGCGGCGTGCTCTGCTCGTCTCGCGACTCTGGTCACGGTTCGGGACGATGTATAGTATATTGTGTTATAATCAAAAGGTGGTGTGACGCTGCATTGCGCAAATCTGATAACGTATGTTCATTGTACTTCTTTTGTTCAACAACAAAAGCCCCACTATTACTTTTTTTCTAAAGTAACTTTTGTCTCTTAACGAAAAACATTCACTTTTTAAAGACTACTTCCTATGGCATTTCCCTCCAAGGAGTGCAATTAATTACCAGCCAGCACTCATTCATTGCACACAGCTGTGTAAGGGGTATCTACAATTGAGGAGCGGATATAAATGCAATTTTTTGTTTTTTTTTTTTTTTGTGTGTGTGTGTTGTAACCTCCCAGCAAAATTTAAAATAATGGACAATGTTATTTACGGATGCTAATGGACATTGCGCTAATTGTAACCTCGCCCACAATGAGAGGTATTGAAAATGGCAACAAAAATGTGAAATTCGCAATCTGACTCAAATATAAAGTCTTCACACAACATTTACAAACGTCCGTTCAGTGACAAGAAACTTCAATTAAACCGAAATATCGGTCTTTGGCCCTGTGCAAAACAATCAGAATTAAAGTCTTACCTCCGAATAAATGGATGTCACATTTCTGCTCTGGTTGTTGCGCAGCGCTTGGAGGAACTGCATTTGCAAATAATAATATTCTCTTTTTTTGTGATTTTAGTGACATTTTTCTTCAAAGCAGTGGAATGAAATGTGAAGTGCAACGAACTCTTTAGTTCAATAACAAATTAAATGTTTGAAAAATGCTTTTGAAATAAAAATTATTATTGGGGAACTTGTTGGAGAATAATTACACTTTTTCATTATCTAATGATTATATTAATTAACAGTATACCTTATTCACCATCTTGACCAGTGTTGCCGACCACCTACATCACACAACCGCACTCGGCTGCTACTACTGACCGACCGCTCTGCATGACGACTATTAGCGTACTGCACGCGACGACTACTGACAGAGTACAGCCCTCAACTACACAGAGCTACGGACTCGCAACGACTA
>NW_026048580.1:62500-67500 GCF_023864345.2 Schistocerca serialis cubense | reverse complement strand
TATCGTGCCTTAACCTAACCTAATTTGTGCCTTAACCTAACCTAATTTGTGCCTTAACCTAACCTAATTTGTGCCTTAACCTAACCTAATTTGTGCCTTAACCTAACCTAATTTGTGCCTTAACCTAACCTAATTTGTGCCTTAACCTAACCTAATTTGTGCCTTAACCTAACCTAATTTGTGCCGTAACCTAACCTAATTTGTGCCGTAACGTAACCCATGTTGTGCCGTAACGTAACCCATGTTGTGCCGTAACGTAACCCATGTTGTGCCGTAACGTAACCCATGTTGTGCCGTAACGTAACCCATGTTGTGCCGTAACGTAACCCATGTTGTGCCGTAACGTAACCCATGTTGTGCCGTAACCTAACCCATGTTGTGCCTTAACCTAACCCATGTTGTGCCTTAACCTAACCCATGTTGTGCCTTAACCTAACCCATGTTGTGCCTTAACCTAACCCATGTTGTGCCTTAACCTAACCCACGTTGTGCCTTAACCTAACCCACGTTGTGCCTTAACCTAACCTACGTTGTGCCTTAACCTAACCCATGTTGTGCCTTAACCTAACCCATGTTGTGCCTTAACCTAACCCATGTTGTGCCTTAACCTAACCCATGTTGTGCCTTAACCTAACCCATGTTGTGCCTTAACCTAACCCATGTTGTGCCTTAACCTAACCCATGGTGTGCCTTAACCTAACCCATGTTGTGCCTTAACCTAACCCATGTTGTGCCTTAACCTAACCCACGTTGTGCCTTAACCTAACCCACGTTGTGCCTTAACCTAACCCACGTTGTGCCTTAACCTAACCCACGTTGTGCCTTAACCTAACCTACGTTGTGCCTTAACCTAACCCATGTTGTGCCTTAACCTAACCCATGTTGTGCCTTAACCTAACCCATGTTGTGCCTTAACCTAACCCATGTTGTGCCTTAACCTAACCCATGTTGTGCCTTAACCTAACCCATGGTGTGCCTTAACCTAACCCATGGTGTGCCTTAACCTAACCCATGGTGTGCCTTAACCTAACCCATGTTGTGCCTTAACCTAACCCATGTTGTGCCTTAACCTAACCCATGTTGTGCCTTAACCTAACCCATGTTGTGCCTTAACCTAACCCATGTTGTGCCTTAACCTAACCCATGTTGTGCCTTAACCTAACCCATGTTGTGCCTTAACCTAACCCATGTTGTGCCTTAACCTAACCCATGTTGTGCCTTAACCTAACCCATGTTGTGCCTTAACCTAACCCATGTTGTGCCTTAACCTAACCCATGTTGTGCCTTAACCTAACCCATGTTGTGCCTTAACCTAACCCATGTTGTGCCTTAACCTAACCCATGTTGTGCCTTAACCTAACCCATGTTGTGCCTTAACCTAACCCATGTTGTGCCTTAACCTAACCCATGTTGTGCCTTAACCTAACCCATGTTGTGCCTTAACCTAACCCATGTTGTGCCTTAACCTAACCCATGTTGTGCCTTAACCTAACCCATGTTGTGCCTTAACCTAACCCATGTTGTGCCTTAACCTAACCCATGTTGTGCCTTAACCTAACCCATGTTGTGCCTTAACCTAACCCATGTTGTGCCTTAACCTAACCCATGTTGTGCCTTAACCTAACCCATGTTGTGCCTTAACCTAACCCATGTTGTGCCTTAACCTAACCCATGTTGTGCCTTAACCTAACCCATGTTGTGCCTTAACCTAACCCATGTTGTGCCTTAACCTAACCCATGTTGTGCCTTAACCTAACCCATGTTGTGCCTTAACCTAACCCATGTTGTGCCTTAACCTAACCCATGTTGTGCCTTAACCTAACCCATGTTGTGCCTTAACGTAACCCATGTTGTGCCTTAACGTAACCCATGTTGTGCCTTAACCTAACCTATAATGTGCCTTAACCTAACCTAAAGTGCGCCGTAACCTAAACTATATTGCGCCTTAACCTGACGCACGTTGTCGCTGAACCTGCTCTGTAATTGTTATGCAACCCGTTAAAGTAGTGTAGTGTTGCCTAACCGCAACCCTCGCAATATAGTTCGCTACTCGCACTGCCCGGTCCCCTGTGTATCGCGTCATGTTAAACACCTTGCAGGTGTTGCTGACTTTCCACATGCTCCTGCTATACACTGTAGTGTGGATAGCAGCAGGACGTACATGCCCCCCCCCCTTCCCCCCTGCCTTCGCAAGCTGGTCGGTGAGAAGTTTGCATGTTCAATGCCCTTCGCATGCCGACGTACTCAGCCTACGTTGTGGTACGGCCTGTCACCTGTCCGCCGATGTACGCAAAACCCACAAACTGTACTGCACATTGCTCCGTATGTACTGAATGATACATCGTGGCCCATGTGACCGTATGACGACAGCGCCTAGCAACGGCGGACCATACAGTCCAAATATTGTGCACGCAGCTACGTGTCGTCTCCCTATAAGAGCTGGATTGCAGTGTGGTACGCCATACAGACGTGTGGGAGGAACGGACGCCCTGGATGGCGATCAGCATGAGCAGTCTGTTGATGTAGTGGAGCGTGTATTCGGACGTAGTCGTCTCTTCTCACACACCGTGATAGCATGTTGCACCGCGTTCCACATCTGCGACATGCTGCAGAGGCGGGCTGACAGTCGTTCGCGCAATGGACACCGCATACGTACGGGGTCTACCTTCCACGTGTTCTCTAGGCGTGCACATGTTGTTGCGTCTATGTGGGCAGACGTAGTGTGTTGTGACACCTGACACAGGCATGCAATACTCGTTGCAAATGGCGATGGACGTGTACGTTTGCTGGTGACGTTACGCAAATGAACAACCGGTAACCCGTTGTGGTGCGGTTGTTCTCGCTAGAGGTGAATCAGTGTTGGCGACGATCGGTCGAGCTATTAACCGGTTGTTTCAGGGATACCCACCATGCCCACGAACGTGAAAGGGGACCCACCATGCCCACGAACGTGAAAGGGGATCTGGGTGTGAGGCGATACGCGGCGGTGGCTGGGTGGGACCGTCCCCGGCCGGTGAGGGGGGGCCGCCCGGCGTGCTGGCAGCGCGGTGCGTGGGCGCACGCGCTACAGCCGGCTCGTGGGGGCGGCCGGTGGCAGGCGCGCCGGCCGACGGACGCGGCAGGCGGCGCAGCTGCGCGCCGGCGCCCCCTGCTCGCGGCGCCTTGCGGCCAAAGTAGGTCCTCGCGGGCCCGGTGCGAAGCGCGGTGGCCATCTGCAGTGTGCTGGTCCGATTGAGGACTTTGTGCGCTGAGGATGCGCCGCCGCCCGGCGCTCGGCGCCGCGACGCCGTCTGCTGCTCGGTCGCCCCAGCGGTTCTCGCAGGTGGTTTGTATCGCAGCTGTGCGGACGTGTTGGCGCGTGCGCTGTGCTGGGAGAGTTCGCTTCGGCACCCAAGTAGGGCTTTTGTCCTTCTGTGGCGCTGGCGTTGGAGCTGCCGGTCACCGTAGGTGGCGCGTGTTGTCTCCCGCCGGCAATGCCACGACAGCACGCTCCCGGGCCTCTGTCGGCAGCGGCAAGCTCAGTTGGGAGCACGGGTGGTCGCACCTAAAGCGTCTACTCGCCTAACTCCGGGCGATTGCGCCTCTCTCGAACCCGACCAAGTACTTAGGACGGCGCTGCGCGCCGCCGGGACCTGAGAGGGTTTCGAGGTGTGTTGTGCAGGGGAGCTCAGCCTCCTCCTGTTTGCAGAATAATTGAGCGGACGCTTGCGTGTTCGCGCGGGCCCCCGGGACACACTCCCGGGCGGCCGGCTGCTCAGCTCTAGTTGACGCAGCTCCCTGGTTGATCCTGCCAGTAGTCATATGCTTGTCTCAAAGATTAAGCCATGCATGTCTCAGTACAAGCCGCATTAAGGTGAAACCGCGAATGGCTCATTAAATCAGTTATGGTTCCTTAGATCGTACCCACGTTACTTGGATAACTGTGGTAATTCTAGAGCTAATACATGCAAACAGAGTCCCGACCAGAGATGGAAGGGACGCTTTTATTAGATCAAAACCAATCGGTCGGCTCGTCCGGTCCGTTTGCCTTGGTGACTCTGAATAACTTAGGGCTGATCGCACGGTCCTCGTACCGGCGACGCATCTTTCAAATGTCTGCCTTATCAACTGTCGATGGTAGGTTCTGCGCCTACCATGGTTGTAACGGGTAACGGGGAATCAGGGTTCGATTCCGGAGAGGGAGCCTGAGAAACGGCTACCACATCCAAGGAAGGCAGCAGGCGCGCAAATTACCCACTCCCGGCACGGGGAGGTAGTGACGAAAAATAACGATACGGGACTCATCCGAGGCCCCGTAATCGGAATGAGTACACTTTAAATCCTTTAACGAGTATCTATTGGAGGGCAAGTCTGGTGCCAGCAGCCGCGGTAATTCCAGCTCCAATAGCGTATATTAAAGTTGTTGCGGTTAAAAAGCTCGTAGTTGGATTTGTGTCCCACGCTGTTGGTTCACCGCCCGTCGGTGTTTAACTGGCATGTATCGTGGGACGTCCTGCCGGTGGGGCGAGCCGAAGGCGTGCGACCGCCTCGTGCGTGCTCGTGCGTCCCGAGGCGGACCCCGTTGAAATCCTACCAGGGTGCTCTTTATTGAGTGTCTCGGTGGGCCGGCACGTTTACTTTGAACAAATTAGAGTGCTTAAAGCAGGCAAGCCCGCCTGAATACTGTGTGCATGGAATAATGGAATAGGACCTCGGTTCTATTTTGTTGGTTTTCGGAACCCGAGGTAATGATTAATAGGGACAGGCGGGGGCATTCGTATTGCGACGTTAGAGGTGAAATTCTTGGATCGTCGCAAGACGAACAGAAGCGAAAGCATTTGCCAAGTATGTTTTCATTAATCAAGAACGAAAGTTAGAGGTTCGAAGGCGATCAGATACCGCCCTAGTTCTAACCATAAACGATGCCAGCCAGCGATCCGCCGCAGTTCCTCCGATGACTCGGCGGGCAGCCTCCGGGAAACCAAAGCTTTTGGGTTCCGGGGGAAGTATGGTTGCAAAGC
>NW_026048580.1:50000-55000 GCF_023864345.2 Schistocerca serialis cubense | reverse complement strand
AATATCCCACCCTTCCGACATCCGCACATTGCTCAGCTAAGCCACGAACACCCACACATGTCCTACACAGTGGTGCACCCAACATCACAATACTGCCTCCTGTCACAGCACACAAACAATGGCAGGAATGAAAGACACAGATCTGCCACAACCATGGAATCGGAGCGCCGCCTGTCATGAGCCAAAAGTGCATCCTGACGTGACAAATCGGATAATACCGCAGGCATCCAATTACGATAATCACTATCAACGAACCTGCCGCCCCCCCCCCCAATACACCTTTCCCTACAACAATGTGTATCTGAACCTACGCTATATCGTACCTTAACCTAACCTATATCGTACCTTAACCTAACCTATATCGTACCTTAACCTAACCTATATCGTACCTTAACCTAACCTATATCGTACCTTAACCTAACCTATATCGTACCTTAACCTAACCTATATCGTACCTTAACCTAACCTATATCGTACCTTAACCTAACCTATATCGTACCTTAACCTAACCTATATCGTACCTTAACCTAACCTATATCGTGCCTTAACCTAACCTATATCGTGCCTTAACCTAACCTATATCGTGCCTTAACCTAACCTATATCGTGCCTTAACCTAACCTATATCGTGCCTTAACCTAACCTATATCGTGCCTTAACCTAACCTATATCGTGCCTTAACCTAACCTATATCGTGCCTTAACCTAACCTATATCGTGCCTTAACCTAACCTAATTTGTGCCTTAACCTAACCTAATTTGTGCCTTAACCTAACCTAATTTGTGCCTTAACCTAACCTAATTTGTGCCTTAACCTAACCTAATTTGTGCCTTAACCTAACCTAATTTGTGCCTTAACCTAACCTAATTTGTGCCTTAACCTAACCTAATTTGTGCCGTAACCTAACCTAATTTGTGCCGTAACGTAACCCATGTTGTGCCGTAACGTAACCCATGTTGTGCCGTAACGTAACCCATGTTGTGCCGTAACGTAACCCATGTTGTGCCGTAACGTAACCCATGTTGTGCCGTAACGTAACCCATGTTGTGCCGTAACGTAACCCATGTTGTGCCGTAACCTAACCCATGTTGTGCCTTAACCTAACCCATGTTGTGCCTTAACCTAACCCATGTTGTGCCTTAACCTAACCCATGTTGTGCCTTAACCTAACCCATGTTGTGCCTTAACCTAACCCACGTTGTGCCTTAACCTAACCTACGTTGTGCCTTAACCTAACCCATGTTGTGCCTTAACCTAACCCATGTTGTGCCTTAACCTAACCCATGTTGTGCCTTAACCTAACCCATGTTGTGCCTTAACCTAACCCATGTTGTGCCTTAACCTAACCCATGTTGTGCCTTAACCTAACCCATGTTGTGCCTTAACCTAACCCATGGTGTGCCTTAACCTAACCCATGTTGTGCCTTAACCTAACCCATGTTGTGCCTTAACCTAACCCACGTTGTGCCTTAACCTAACCCACGTTGTGCCTTAACCTAACCCACGTTGTGCCTTAACCTAACCCACGTTGTGCCTTAACCTAACCCATGTTGTGCCTTAACCTAACCCATGTTGTGCCTTAACCTAACCCATGTTGTGCCTTAACCTAACCCATGTTGTGCCTTAACCTAACCCATGTTGTGCCTTAACCTAACCCATGGTGTGCCTTAACCTAACCCATGGTGTGCCTTAACCTAACCCATGGTGTGCCTTAACCTAACCCATGTTGTGCCTTAACCTAACCCATGTTGTGCCTTAACCTAACCCATGTTGTGCCTTAACCTAACCCATGTTGTGCCTTAACCTAACCCATGTTGTGCCTTAACCTAACCCATGTTGTGCCTTAACCTAACCCATGTTGTGCCTTAACCTAACCCATGTTGTGCCTTAACCTAACCCATGTTGTGCCTTAACCTAACCCATGTTGTGCCTTAACCTAACCCATGTTGTGCCTTAACCTAACCCATGTTGTGCCTTAACCTAACCCATGTTGTGCCTTAACCTAACCCATGTTGTGCCTTAACCTAACCCATGTTGTGCCTTAACCTAACCCATGTTGTGCCTTAACCTAACCCATGTTGTGCCTTAACCTAACCCATGTTGTGCCTTAACCTAACCCATGTTGTGCCTTAACCTAACCCATGTTGTGCCTTAACCTAACCCATGTTGTGCCTTAACCTAACCCATGTTGTGCCTTAACCTAACCCATGTTGTGCCTTAACCTAACCCATGTTGTGCCTTAACCTAACCCATGTTGTGCCTTAACCTAACCCATGTTGTGCCTTAACCTAACCCATGTTGTGCCTTAACCTAACCCATGTTGTGCCTTAACCTAACCCATGTTGTGCCTTAACCTAACCCATGTTGTGCCTTAACCTAACCCATGTTGTGCCTTAACCTAACCCATGTTGTGCCTTAACCTAACCCATGTTGTGCCTTAACCTAACCCATGTTGTGCCTTAACCTAACCCATGTTGTGCCTTAACCTAACCCATGTTGTGCCTTAACCTAACCCATGTTGTGCCTTAACCTAACCCATGTTGTGCCTTAACCTAACCCATGTTGTGCCTTAACCTAACCCATGTTGTGCCTTAACCTAACCCATGTTGTGCCTTAACCTAACCCATGTTGTGCCTTAACGTAACCCATGTTGTGCCTTAACGTAACCCATGTTGTGCCTTAACCTAACCTATAATGTGCCTTAACCTAACCTAAAGTGCGCCGTAACCTAAACTATATTGCGCCTTAACCTGACGCACGTTGTCGCTGAACCTGCTCTGTAATTGTTATGCAACCCGTTAAAGTAGTGTAGTGTTGCCTAACCGCAACCCTCGCAATATAGTTCGCTACTCGCACTGCCCGGTCCCCTGTGTATCGCGTCATGTTAAACACCTTGCAGGTGTTGCTGACTTTCCACATGCTCCTGCTATACACTGTAGTGTGGATAGCAGCAGGACGTACATGCCCCCCCCCCTTCCCCCCTGCCTTCGCAAGCTGGTCGGTGAGAAGTTTGCATGTTCAATGCCCTTCGCATGCCGACGTACTCAGCCTACGTTGTGGTACGGCCTGTCACCTGTCCGCCGATGTACGCAAAACCCACAAACTGTACTGCACATTGCTCCGTATGTACTGAATGATACATCGTGGCCCATGTGACCGTATGACGACAGCGCCTAGCAACGGCGGACCATACAGTCCAAATATTGTGCACGCAGCTACGTGTCGTCTCCCTATAAGAGCTGGATTGCAGTGTGGTACGCCATACAGACGTGTGGGAGGAACGGACGCCCTGGATGGCGATCAGCATGAGCAGTCTGTTGATGTAGTGGAGCGTGTATTCGGACGTAGTCGTCTCTTCTCACACACCGTGATAGCATGTTGCACCGCGTTCCACATCTGCGACATGCTGCAGAGGCGGGCTGACAGTCGTTCGCGCAATGGACACCGCATACGTACGGGGTCTACCTTCCACGTGTTCTCTAGGCGTGCACATGTTGTTGCGTCTATGTGGGCAGACGTAGTGTGTTGTGACACCTGACACAGGCATGCAATACTCGTTGCAAATGGCGATGGACGTGTACGTTTGCTGGTGACGTTACGCAAATGAACAACCGGTAACCCGTTGTGGTGCGGTTGTTCTCGCTAGAGGTGAATCAGTGTTGGCGACGATCGGTCGAGCTATTAACCGGTTGTTTCAGGGATACCCACCATGCCCACGAACGTGAAAGGGGACCCACCATGCCCACGAACGTGAAAGGGGATCTGGGTGTGAGGCGATACGCGGCGGTGGCTGGGTGGGACCGTCCCCGGCCGGTGAGGGGGGGCCGCCCGGCGTGCTGGCAGCGCGGTGCGTGGGCGCACGCGCTACAGCCGGCTGGTGGGGGCGGCCGGTGGCAGGCGCGCCGGCCGACGGACGCGGCAGGCGGCGCAGCTGCGCGCCGGCGCCCCCTGCTCGCGGCGCCTTGCGGCCAAAGTAGGTCCTCGCGGGCCCGGTGCGAAGCGCGGTGGCCATCTGCAGTGTGCTGGTCCGATTGAGGACTTTGTGCGCTGAGGATGCGCCGCCGCCCGGCGCTCGGCGCCGCGACGCCGTCTGCTGCTCGGTCGCCCCAGCGGTTCTCGCAGGTGGTTTGTATCGCAGCTGTGCGGACGTGTTGGCGCGTGCGCTGTGCTGGGAGAGTTCGCTTCGGCACCCAAGTAGGGCTTTTGTCCTTCTGTGGCGCTGGCGTTGGAGCTGCCGGTCACCGTAGGTGGCGCGTGTTGTCTCCCGCCGGCAATGCCACGACAGCACGCTCCCGGGCCTCTGTCGGCAGCGGCAAGCTCAGTTGGGAGCACGGGTGGTCGCACCTAAAGCGTCTACTCGCCTAACTCCGGGCGATTGCGCCTCTCTCGAACCCGACCAAGTACTTAGGACGGCGCTGCGCGCCGCCGGGACCTGAGAGGGTTTCGAGGTGTGTTGTGCAGGGGAGCTCAGCCTCCTCCTGTTTGCAGAATAATTGAGCGGACGCTTGCGTGTTCGCGCGGGCCCCCGGGACACACTCCCGGGCGGCCGGCTGCTCAGCTCTAGTTGACGCAGCTCCCTGGTTGATCCTGCCAGTAGTCATATGCTTGTCTCAAAGATTAAGCCATGCATGTCTCAGTACAAGCCGCATTAAGGTGAAACCGCGAATGGCTCATTAAATCAGTTATGGTTCCTTAGATCGTACCCACGTTACTTGGATAACTGTGGTAATTCTAGAGCTAATACATGCAAACAGAGTCCCGACCAGAGATGGAAGGGACGCTTTTATTAGATCAAAACCAATCGGTCGGCTCGTCCGGTCCGTTTGCCTTGGTGACTCTGAATAACTTAGGGCTGATCGCACGGTCCTCGTACCGGCGACGCATCTTTCAAATGTCTGCCTTATCAACTGTCGATGGTAGGTTCTGCGCCTACCATGGTTGTAACGGGTAACGGGGAATCAGGGTTCGATTCCGGAGAGGGAGCCTGAGAAACGGCTACCA